>NC_082686.1:52228412-52530840 GCF_949987515.2 Delphinus delphis
TGTAAAAACTGTACTTTTTATTTTATTTTTTGAATTACAAAATACTCTCACTTTCAGCCTTTACAATATAAGACTTTGAATGCAGTATAGCATATGTATCAAAAAGTAATCAGAGCAAAGTTATTATCAAATAAAGCCAAGTAAATGAGACTTTCTCTTTCTTTAAATATATAAAACTGGTTGGGCCATACCAATGACCTGTTAAGAGTCTGGATTAATCAAGTAGTCTACATGAAAATTATTATTTTTTATCTCTTCTACTTGAAAAAATGTTACCCATTTCTATGACAAATATTGCATGGATTCTTGGGTTCTAATATAGATTTCACATTAATGTTATTGTGATCCAACAAAATAATCTTCCCACAGACATGTCAGACAATATAAAAATAATAGAGATTTCACTTTTCCATGGAAGCAGAATCGAAGGTTAATACAATGAAATAATTTTCCTCATCAACGAGTCTTATTTTATTCTGTGTGAATAGGTTTAAAAAGTTAAATTTTACTATAATGGGTGTAATTACAGGAAACGTTGAGTGTTCTGTATATGCTGTAGAGGACATGTGATACTTAAGTGGGCAGCTTGTACTACTGAGGAAGGTACAGGAGGGAATGAGTGGACCTCTCTACAGAGAGAAAAGAGAGACAAAACCTGAATGCTAGCATGAAAGAGAAATTGCTGTTTAAAAAGAGATAACCACAGATTGCTTACGTGGACCAGTAACATCATACTATAAAATAATTTTTATTTTCGGCTCTGCATGGAGTTGATAATACACTCTAATAATTCCAAATTTGAATCTCTCTTCTCAATAACTAAAAATCACTTGATTTTTTTATCTTGGAGAGGGGAGAACAATGGCTGGAAAGAAACTTCTTACAGAGAAATTTTGATGTAAATCTCTATTGAAATCCAGATACTTATTGACCAAATTTAGCAGTGCTTATCAAATTCTACAATAGCAGAATGTGAATTCATGGTTCTTTATCAAAGTTGAGTAATTCTGAACAGTCTAAGGCATATCATTTAATAGTGAAATTATATAAATATACAATACATCTGTCAGTTTCCAACTGAGCGTATTTGTGTATACTCAGATCTTTGGTGAGTGCTAAAGGCTTATCTGTACAGATTCAGTTCCCTGAACCAGTGAGAATCTAGTAAGACAGTGTTTTTGAAACTACTCCCCCCAAGAGATGGATGGAACATATACTATTAATATAGTATTGAATGATCTGCTCTAAATCTAGAGATCAGTGGGCCTGAGATAAGACTTGAGCATTGGGATTTTATTTCAAAGAGTGGGGCTGGGCTGGAATAAAGAGTTTACTTCCCAAGTGTGCAGAGGAAGTTAAAATTAGAGAAATGAGTATAACAGAGAGATGAGTGGGTGACTAGTCAAGTTCTGGACAGGGAAGTCTGATAGGTGAACAAATCTGAAGGAAGAAGAAATGGATTTTAGAAAATCAGAGTTAGGAAGACAAAACTGAACCAGTGAAACGTGTTTGGTTAGAACAGGTGCCTCTACATCTGTTTGGAATCAACTACGCAATGGTTCATGCATGGGCCAACTGAATAGAAATATTCAAGGTCATAATAAACTGCAAATTTGGTTCTACTTACAGCTTCCCTCTCTTGGTTTATTCATAAAGAGAGAGCCCAAACAAATCCATTCTCATTGGCTAGGGACATTATTACCCATGCTTAGATTTTGCACGACTTTTTCCCTACATCCTACCTTCCTACCCCTTTTCCCTGTGACCTTTACCCCTAGACATCAGACCCCACTTCCTGAGAGCCTAAACTTGGCCTATCATCATATTAAAGTAAATATATATGTTTAGTTGCTTTCTTAGTGAGTTGTGGATTTTTTAAATTAAAATTATGTGGAAGGTGTTTATTATTTCCTATCGAGTTAGGCATATTTATGAGAAGCATACCTGTTGGGACACAAAGCCCAATTCAGGAACTACCAAATAACTGGTATCACTGTATGCCTTTTACAAGCACGGTCTACAATGTTTAAAATGCTATCCTCTGAGCTTAATCCTTTAACATGAAAACAAATATCAAAGGTAGTATGAAGATGTTATCTAATAAACATTATTTTCCCAGTAGTTTTAATCTCACTCTGGTTAATATCATATTAAGTGTTAATGATATTTCAAATTGATAAGTTTTGAGTTTCATCTTCTTTTTTCACCTCAGATCATTTTCTAGATAGAAATTTAGAGATTTCTCCATAAGAGAAATAGAATAGCTGAGGAGTAATTACATTTTCCACAGCAGTATTTAGTAGTCAGACAGGCTGAGCTTCCAAATGAGTTTGCTATAGGAATGGTAGGAGGAAATAAAAATAATAAACGATCCTCCCCACCTCCCGCAAAAAACCCTAAGAAACCGTCAAACAAAGCCCAGAAATGCTTCAAACATAAGATCATCCTTTACTTTTTTGTTGATTATTTACTTTGCCCTCTGGAAATATTGCACAACCTGTTAGCTTTTTCTCTTTAGATGTTTGCAGGATACGGAATGTACTACTAAGTTAAAAAAAATAACATTGATTCTCACAGCAGAACCAGTGTGTACTTGTTAACCACATAAGTACACTGTTAAACATAGTTGCTTCACAAATAATAAAATAAAATGAAAAAGAAGAAAACAGGCCCCATGCAAACAGTTCATACACTCCACTAACTTTATTATTTAGTAATTAAACTAGAAAACATTTAATAGTGAGTGTTGGTTTATCATTGTTGAATCAATAACAGTAACCAGGATCATTGTGGCGTTAATAACAGTGACCAGGAGCTTTCCTACTCTGTGGGGCTTGACTGCCGATGGTCAATGGCAGAGTGATGTAGAAGATTGGAGAGGGAATATGAGCCCCAGGTTTCGGTTCTGCCTTTGTCAGCAGCCCTGGGATTTTGCTTAGTCACTTCATATATTTGTTCTTTATTTCTTTGCTTGTTCAATGATGATATTAGGCCAGAACTGGGTGGATTTCCTTCCATGTGATTATGTGTTGTGTGATTTAATTCCATTGCCGAATAAAAAGGATCTTTGCATTGTATCTTTTGGTATTATTTGTTCTTCTTTTGTTCTCACCAGCATGCTCAATTAAGGGCTAGACATGTAACATTTTGCAGATTGAGATTCCCAGTCACAGTGGACCATAAATAAAATAATAAGTCATAGAAATAAAGAATACAGTACAGACAAGCATTAACAGTGTGTGAAATTATGATAGACAAGGAGGGATACAACTTCTCCCCTGTTCAACACTGAACATACTTCATGAGAATACACTATTATATTTCAATATTTTAAATAAAGATTTAGAGAAATTGGATTTGGTTCAGAGAAAAACAATAAACTTGATTAAACCTTATACAATACAGGTTCTGTGAGGAAGAGTTAACGTCTGGAGAAGGAAGGTGTAAACTGTGAATTAATAGCAGTGGTGAAAACACTGATCCATGATTTCCTGTCTTCACAGACAGCTGTCCCACACCAATAATCACAAAACAGGATTCAGCAGCTGAAAGAAAAAGCTAGTTCCTTGACTTTGAATTTGCTGCTTTTGAGAACGACTGAGAGACCGCTATCGCTGATAGTGTTAGAAAATGTTATAGCCAGTTGTCTGTCTGGAATGTTTTATATGTATTCCATACTCAAGGCAGAGATGTTTCTGATATCTCTTTCAATGTAGACATCACTATGAAAGGATAATAAATTTGGTGATAAATACTTCATTTTTCTTATCTGTAAAGTGATAGAAACTGTAATTTAAGATCCCTTCTGGTTCAAATTGTCTATGATTTTTGAGTGTTGGGATGTTGGATCTACACCTTAGCTTAATATTTGATTGTAGAAATATCCTTCTAGGAAACTTAGTTTAAGAGACCAGACTTTTCTTTCTTTTTCTTTTAAAAGATAAAATGGGTAGATTTTGAACTTAATAATTATTGCAATAGATTCCAAATGAGTCTAGCCACACCCTGTGGATCTTTTAGCTCTTGGAGGCTCAAAATCCTGACACTTTACAATCAAGATATAAAGACTATAAATTGAATGGTTATATTAAGGATTTTGTGAAAGAAAAGAGAAAGAATGAATAACTGAAACAAGCTACTTAAGTGGGCAAGTTATGTAATGTCTCTAGGTCAGTTTACTTATCTGTAAAGTGAAAGGAATAATAATAATTATATCAGAGTTTTGTTGAAAGAACTAAATGAGATAATCTTTGTAAAGTAATTAGCAAATTGAATGGCAAGGAGTACAGGCTTCAGAAATGTTAGCTATTACTGTTAATACTGCCATTATTATCAACATCTTAAATAATGTTTTAATATACTGTACCTTCCATGAAAAAGTTTAAATATGACACATATTCAAATATAATAGATAAGAGGAAAAAATTTTCATGTAAAGTGGAAAATTATCCCACTATAATTTTCTTTATCCTTTTTTATTAAAAATATAAGGATAGTAAGAAAAATGTGGTGACAGAACAATGTATATGATATGCTCGTTTGCATGAAAGTGGAATATGTCTTTAAACAGACAAAAATTTAACATGCCTGTATACACATAGCTATTTTTTTCTGAAAAATATACAAGAACATTTAGTAATGACTGTCTCTGAAAGAGAGGGCTGGGGATATGAGATAGAAGGGAAGCCATTTTTTTTTAAGTGCATATTCTTTTATGTGATTTGAATATTTATAATTTGTGTATTATTTTTAAATAAACTACTAGCACAAAGATCATTATAACAATAGTGCTACTACCAAAACTGTAGAAGAGATACATCTACTCAAGTAGTAATGTATTTATTTTGAATTGAGAAATTAGAACATTTCATTGCATATAGTGCTATCCATGATTATAAAATTTTAGAATAACAGTTATACTCATTTTTGCATGTTTCTCGCTTCTCTTTCTCTTCTTTAGGCCCATGAAAGTTTTCTGATTTATTACAGTAAACCTACAAATATATTGGAATTAAAATGTCCCTTCATTTTTATTCACATTTTACAAAATAGTAGTCCACATTTAAGTTTAAATCAATTTAAGACAAGATTGCAGAGTTTGCTTGTTGACTGGCATTTTGAAGTGATTTGCAAATACAAATGTAAACCTAAATGATGCCTACTAAAAGATTGTTCAGACATATAGTTAACGAATTCACACCTGTGTAGACAAGAAAGTAAGCATGAGAAGAAAACATACAGGAAGAATTTAAATTTTGTATCAGTAATAATTTTCTGACACCAAAGTTGTTGAACCATGTTTTATGAAATGGATAACTTTAGAAGCTTGTGGCATCGTAGTCCTGGAGAAATGTTTCTCAGACTCTTATGATGCCAATAATTAGGCCATGACTAAATTCATTTGTGAAATGGTGCACATTTATACGCACTCTTAAAATTCAGAATATGAATAAACTTAGCTAATGCCTGATGTAAAGAAATTTGTTTAACATTGTTTAATCTGGTGTGTGACTTTACACTTGAAGAAGCAGTGCTTACGAAACATTACTTTAATCACATTTATAAATAAAATATATTACATTAAATATATTATGCAAATGAAACATATTTTCCAAATTTAGGATTATTTGATTTCTGGTATCATCTAGAACTATATTTCTGCATTAAAAATAAAAATACAACAACAGAAGAACAAAACAGCCTGCAAAGGAAGCCTACAGTTCATTTCTTTGAAGCTGCATATAAGATTTCTTCATAATTTGGAATTTATATCATCCAGTTTTTAATTTTAAGCTTACTTAAATTATTACTAATTTTAAATTTGGAGAAGTAGCCAATTATAATTGTATTTTTTTATTATTTTTTGCCTGGTATGCTGAATACTTAGCATCTCATAAATGGAAGCTAGAGGCCTCAGGGATTATCAAAGATATAACTTTACTACACAGAATAGAGAGAATTTGTATTGCCAAACTAATTTTATCAATGGTAGAAAATTTCGAAGCATAAATATCTGCAAGTAAAACATTTTTGTTATTCTAATTTAAGGACTGCTTAGAGGAATGGAAGAATATTAAATCTTATCTCTTCATTGGAGGAATTTAGCAGGGCTAAATTCTGTGAGGTAGAGTTAACCCTCCTAGCAATCTTTGCAACAATAAAGGATGATTCTTTTCAAGTATAGATTAATACAAAACATGTTTATAACTCACTTGAATCAAAGAGACACCACTTGGCCACAATCTCCCTATAGCTGTTATCTCTGGCATTTTTCAGAAACATCACTCATAAAATGATTCTTTTCCATACTGGCAGTCTAATGGTGTTTTACTTTTAGATTGTATTCTGGTATTTAGAAATCCAAATTGGTCTGATTTCTAGGCCCTCCTTTGTATCTGACATTTATTTCACAGCTAGTCAAGAGCTAATTCAAAAGAGATTAGACTTTAAAACGCATGTAAACGTGTTAAAAGAAACAACTGAAAGAATAAGATACTAAAATTAAGACAGGTAGTAAAAGGTTCTTGTTTTTTTAATTGAAAAATATAATGAACACCTGCCTGTAGGTAATCAACAATTCCAGACTACTATAACTGCTCACTTGTCAAGTATTGAAGCCAGGCTGATTTAAGTAAAAGTGCTTTCAATTTATGAGCTGGGATGAATAGTATATGAAAGGCATTATGAATCCCCTCAAATTGCCATAGTAATCCCATAGCTACAGGAACAAACAAAAAGGCTTTGTGTGTTTTAAAATATAGTTCTAGTCCATTTCCTCAAGAATGCCACATCAGTAGCCAGAGTCCTACAGCACTTTCACTGAGTATGGTAACAGCGTGTAAAACACCTAAAGCTGAAAGAATTAAAATTAATTCTTAGATCACTGAACCACTAAGAAAGTACAGAATAGTTTGGGGCAGTGGGTTGAGTGTATTTAGTTCCTCTTTTCCTTTTCCGTGTAGTCCAACACCTGACTCACTGCCTGTGTGCATCTGTCTGAGGTGACAGTACCTAAATTGGACATATGAGCAAGGAGGGAAACACAGGCATCTTGAGACATTTCCAGTTGGCTGCTGTAGACACCACAGGCCTGGCCAGCCAGCTACCACTCTCACTCCCGGATGCCTGGGCTTTTCCATCTTGAAGAGGCACATGGCCTCTCAATCAACATTTCTTTGCTTCGTTGCTACCATTTACATTTACTAAGGCCTCAAAGGTTTCCATTAACTCCTTCAACCTAGGCTGACTTTGTAAAACAGACCTTTGTCCCAGAGGATTTTTACTAAGTTATCACTGTTTTTTAAGAAAATGCAAGATATGAAGCATATTCCACAAAGTACTCCAGAAAATTATTATTTTCCTTATTTCAGAGTTACATTGTGTACACTTAGAACTACGCAGCTCTATGGCCTATGGGTCTCATGAATTTATTGTCATGAGCAAACTTATTTAGTCTGGAAAATGATTTCTTTTTCATTTTAAGATTAACTACAGCCATACAGAAAGTGTGGCAGGCCAATAACTATATTTTGGAAAATTCTTTAATAATTCAGTAGCTTACAGAGATTGCCTTTACTTTTTCTGAATCCATCATAGTGACCTTATAAGGTTTTGCTTTATGTTGTTATCCTTTCCATTAATACGGAAAGTAGGAGTAGTTTTATAATTGGTGAAACAAACGCAGGGTAGGTAATAATAACCAGGTTCATATAGAGTTTTTCATAAGGTTATAAACTGGAAGTGTGGTAAATAAAGCATGCATCTCATGCCACAGAATTGCACCTAAAGCTTATCATAAGTTAACAATCAGTATCTGTGATTTAAATTTTAATCAAGTGACCTTCCTGCCAACTTACTGACAAGGGATTTGTGCTATTGACATTTTTTAACAATTACTTTGGACTCTTTTATAGCTCTCCATTAAAAAGAAATATTTAGTGACCACAACAGAGTATGCTTTTACATTTTATGTTGAATCATATTCAATGGAACTTTTTCATAGTGATGTTCCACGTATTGTCACCTTCATCCTGTATAGTAAAATAGGTACCTAGAGCTTTTTGTCCTTGGAGAAAATACAGAAATGTAGAAATCCAAAACAACAAATAGACTCCTACTTCTCACATGTAGATGTTTTTTCTTACTTTCTTACTCTGTATACTCATGTTATATATTCTATCTGATTTCAAGTGACTTTTCCACATTGGATTTCTATTTTAGATTATTTACCCTGAAAATATGCTTTCTCTTATTAAGTCAAAAGTAATTAACTAAATATGACCCATGATTCTGGTACCTGTGTTGCTTAGGATCTTTTATGGCAGTGACAGTGGTCTACTTGATCTAGCTTAAGCAAAAAAGGGAATTTACAATGAGGGTACAAAAGAAAAAAACCTCTATAACAAAGGGAGATGATACAACTAGGACTTAGAACTTGGGAACTAAATAGAATCAAGGGCATGCACGCTGTCAGTTCTCGGTCTTCATTTCTCAGTTCTTGTTTATCTTTGTGTGCCTTCTCTCTTTCTACAGACTATCCTGTTTTGATTCTAATGCTGAAGGCTAGTCTATCTCCTGGATTTAGTTCTCCTCCACTCAATAAACTAACCATCATGGTTTGCCTAGTTTCAGTTCCAAATTAGCATGGAAAGGATTCTTTTTGGCTCAGCTTGGATCAGATACTGACTTTGGATCAGTCAACTAAGGTTGGAGGAGGGGAAGTTGACAGGTTTCTGCGCAGTTTCGTGAAAACTGGGCATGTGGTAACAGAAGGGACTGGGCAGGCAAAATAATACTTGCTTACTACAACACTTTTAATTTAATTTAACTAACCTAATGTTTATTGGACATCCATTATGAGCATGCCATTGCATATAGCTATTGTGTTGAATAAAGATGAATAAGATACAGTTTCTGTATCAAAAGATGTAACAGGACAGAGCAGCTACACAAATCATTGGAGTACAATGCAGACAGAGAATGGAGAGAAATAGGAGGTCAAGGAGATAAGAGGTTTGATCCTCTTGAGAATATTTGGAAAAGAAGAGATCTAAATATGTATGTGGGTCAACAGAAAAGAAGGAGCAAGCCAAAGGGGCAGAACTAAACTGGGAAGCAAATGGGGATTGATTGAGCAAACTGTTAAAGTTGGAGGAGGAGAAGCCAAGAAATGGGAGAAGAGTGCTTAGGAACTTGGGCTTCTTCCTCAAAGGTGAAAACAAAATATGGATAAAGGCGTTAATACCAGTTGAATTTTAAAAGTAGATCTGTAGTGGACTTAATAAAGTTTTTGACATTCTACAGTGATATCTACTCCCTAGGAGTTAAAATATGATAGAACCATTGCTTTCTTCACTGCCTGGTCCTCTGTTTCTTTTGTTCTTTTCCCCTGTCCTGGATGCTCCTGTTGTCAGCAGTTATTGGCATGGCTAACCCCTCAGAAGAAATTCAGGAGAAGAGGTTGTTCCCTTACAGGTTATCATTCCTTTCCAAAGGTCATGGCCTCTGGATTCATTTCGTAACAGTTCTATAGTTCTCTTGTTATACACCAGCATGTGAAATAGTAATTTTTATAAAAAGGGAATGTATATCTTTAGGCATTAAATTGTTTGTTGACTTTCTATTTGTTGGCTTTCAGCAAGTTTTCAGATCATGGTGACAGGTTTCCTATTGCAGATGGATTGAATTAATTTTTTGAAGTAACATATTTTTGTGAGGCTATATCAAATGGTGTGCTAGAGTTAAAATGTATTACTTTGCCCAATTTCCCACTTTCTAGTAAAGCTTATAATTCAAACAAAAATACAATAAAAATGCCTCCTAAAATTGTACTTTGTGAAATGATGATGGCCATTATTCTGCCCCTTGAGGCTCATAAATTATCCTCTTGGTATCTGTTCCCTTATTTAACTGGCAATATAAGTTTAGAGTTTACAGATGCAATCCTTACTATTATTTTCAAGTTTTTATTTTTGTTCATTCTCTGTAAACACTAATTTGAAAAATAAAGGATAATTTTTGCAAATTTTGCACATGTATATATGAATTGAACCTATCCAAAGTGCTAGAGTTATTTTGTGACACAAAATTTAATGAATATATTGTTATGTTGAGTAACAAGAAGTGATAGCTAAAAGTTTAAATGGATGACTAAATTTAAAAAATAATTTTTGCCAGTTATGGAGAATAATAGGTAATAGATTTTATTTTTCAAGACCAATCTCTCCTCAAATAATCCTCCCCCCTACAACACCAACAAAAAAACCAACTAACTACCCATTCACAAATTCAAAGCTATTTATGTAATGATTGTCACAATAACTTTTTAAAGAACATTTTGTTTTTCAACTGCTATTGACTATATTTGAATAAGAATGTGTCCATTTTAATGAAGCTTTTAAAAAAGCTTAACTTCTGTTCTATAAATGAAATTATGTATTCGCTAGCACTAGAAATACCTAAAATGATAGTTTGGGATATCTTTTAAAATCTACTTTCTTTCAGAAAAAAGGTTTCTATTTTTAATGAATTCAATCAACAAACATTTGAGTGCCGGCCATGGGCTAGCCATTGTGCTAGATTGGGCAGTGGGGATACAGCAGCAAACACAATATGGTCCCATGGAGCTTTCATTTCATTGGAACTGTGGTTCTCAAACTTGGACATGCATCAGAGTGACCTGGTTAGCTTGCTAAAACATAGATTGTTGGGTCCAGTGCCTAGAGTTTCCAATTCAGCACTTCTGATGTGGGGTCCAGAATTTGCATTTCTAAGTTCCCTTATGTTGCTGATGCTGCTGGTCCTGGAACCACATTTTGAGAACAGCTGTGCCAGAGGAAGGGAATGTTGTCTATCTACCCAGTCTCCAATTAGCCTACCTTCTGCTGACCCACGCCCACTGCAGGACCCCCTTTGTAGTTATTTTCAGTAGTAAATATGCTTTCTGTAAGTGCAGTCTGGTGTTTGGATAGCCCACAGATTGTATAGTTGCTTATCAAATAATCAAGAAATTTACAAGGTCAGATAGATACAGTTTTCAAAGACAAAGCTACCTAGTTTATCCCAATAAAAATGTATCATCAGCATTATGGCTTGATTTCCAATTTAATCATCACTTTATTTTAACATAAAGCTTTTCTGTCTGATTTTTTGGTAAGCTTCCAGATTTCCATAGTCATTTAAAAGTGATGGCCAGCGGTTCATTTATTGCAATAATTAAGATGGATAGCAGCATGCCAGCTGGAATGACTACACTTGTGTTTGTTGTATAAATTATTTTCCTAGTATGAAAGCCTCTTTTATGGCTTTTGCTTTGGTCATACTTTTGTATCCTAAACCATTAAATATAGCATGTTTAGGAGAGATATTTATAAAGAAACTGGTAGTATTTACCAATTTTTAATCACCATTAATTCATGTCTGCATTTTTCTTAACACTGAAGATTGCCTTTCACTTTGTTCCTTCTGCCAAGAGCAGCAAAAGAAAAGGGCCTCTAGCCCTCATAAGCCTTTTTTTTTGATTACCTTTACACTTCCTTTATTTTGTTCTGAGTCTCAGCCCTTTCCCTTGGGAATCTTAAGTGATTTGGGGCAGTTTACCCAAAGTACATAGAAGCACAGCCCCAAATGTGAATTTCTTATAAGGTATATTTGAAACTACCTTAAAATACAGATAGCAATAAACTTTTATATTTTAAAAATGCTACTTGAATTTGGTGGTCTTTTCCATTTCAAAAATAAATGCACCTCAGATTTTATAGGAATTATTCAGATAAAGTGTGGATACTGGTCGCCTTATTTCTGTATCCATTATAGTGCCTAATACATTTTAGTAAATATTTGCTAAACTGACTATTTTTGTTTTATACATTTTAACTTCAGAGGAAATTGCATGTCTGTTATTTTTCTGAGGCTTAGGATAGTCGCTGCTACATTTACAAGACTCATCTTCCTTTTTAAATTTTATAAATTTGAAAAGATAACTAATATATAACACTGTGTAAGAATATTAATTTAGTTATTATCCATGTGCCAATAACTAGTTAAAACAATTCAGAATATCTAACAAGAAATATTTAGCTATATTTTAAATATTCAGCTCAATAAACATAGTGTTGTACATATATACACATATTAGACCTAAGTAGAATTATTGTCTGCAACTCTTTAGATTTCCTTATCAAATTTCAATATAACGAAAAACAGTGAATGAAATAAGCAAAAGGCTATGCCTAGTCATTGTTATTAATGTTAATGTCTCTATCTCATAATTGTTTAAGGTTCTATCTATCATGATAGTTTTGTGTTTTTCGGTCCAGTCTTGCAGGTTGGAATTTTCTGACCACCAAAACTGTGAACACCTGCCCTCCCTGGAAAATCCAAAAGAGCTGGTTAGTTCACACAAAGACAACAAGGGTCACTCTGTTTGGAAAACTTTGGCTCTCTTTCAGCAGAGTTGCCATTGGCCTGAGAATACAGAGTATTTTTACTCGCTGGCTAAAATTAACTTGTTTAGTAGACAGCCTGCATCTCTTTGTATAAAAACTGTTCTTAAAAAGTAGCAAACATTGTTTTAAATTCCTTTACTGCATCCCTCACTACCAACACCTACTTTCTGTCTCTGACTTATTAACAAACACCTTTATTCTTATATACAAATTTTATATGTTGTCACTACTTCTGTTTTCAAACAATTGAAGTTAAAAGCATAATAGCTGTCTCCCTGGAATTTATATCTTGTATTTGATGGAGCGCCATTGAGACATATAAACCCTGCTGAGTTCTATATACAGCTACTTGAGAAGCTTCTTAAGGAACTGTGATGCAGGAGCAACACAGTAGAGGAGCTAGACAGAATCTTCCAGAGATCATATTCAGAGAATTTTGTCATAAGAAATATGTTTTCCTTCCCAATAAATTCATGGTTTTATCAGTATGGTTGTTTGTTCATTCATTTATTCAGTAAGTTTTTATCAAGTGTTTATTATGTTATTAATAAGGAACTACACCTGTAAATACAGTAGTAGCCGAGATAGATATAGTCCCTGCTTTCATAGAACTTAAAGTGTGTCTAAAAAACTAATAATTTCAGTTCTTTCACAGGGTACTATGTAGAAGAAATTATGTAAAGTTGCCATTCCCATACTATTATACTTTCAGTGACCCCTGCCTTTAATCATTATTAGATAATGATTCGATGCTCTGAAACAAAGTAAATGCACCAAGATCAGTGGTTTTCAACCCTGACTGCACCATAGGATCATCTTGGGAGTTTAAAAAAATACCAATAACTGAGTCTCACCACAGGCAATTAAGTAAAAAAACTTTGGAATTGATTCTAATGTGCAGCCATGATTGAGAACCACTGCTTGCGAGAGAAAAACAGAGAAGAGAAACAGCAACGACTATGTAATTTTGGGATAATGAATAATGACAAACACCAAGCAAAGAGAATAATAAAATTAATATTTCTGAAGTACTTAAATAATACTTCAAGTATATGGCTTATACAGAAAACAAGTGAAACAATTTACTCTTAGATAATCTAGTGTTTTCATTTATACTCAGTGGAAATTTCTGTCAAGAAATGTGCCAATTCTAGACACTTTGTCATAGTAATAGGAATTTCTTGTCCCCAAAATAAATGGTTTACTGTGCTATACCTTGCCAACAGGAGCTATATGATTACAATGAATATAGGCCAGGTTGGTCTATATTTAATATAATAACACCTACATGAATTTGAATTTGCTACTTGTAACTTTAAACTACTGGCTTTATTTTATCCTCACAGTCACCTTTGATGCTATAACAGGGCCATCTGAACAACCATCCATTTGCAGTTTCAGTCTCCAAGATCACCAATCTGGGTCACCCAGAATTAGCACAATGGGAAAGTCAGGTTGGACAGGCTGCGTTAGAAGTCACAAAGACAAGTTGTCTTACGTTGGAGGGAAGGAGGTAGTGTCTGCTGTGATGGCTTCCTTAAATCTGTCAGAGAATTAGAGTGGGTTTAAAGCAAATCAAGGCAGAGGAGTTAATGTCCATTTCTTCTTTGTGTGTGTATGTGTGTCTGTGTGTTGTTTATGGTGTGTATGTGTTTGTGTACCCCAATCTTATTTTTAACTCCGTGGAAATAGGCTTCATTTACTTGGTTGATGATCTTTGTTGGTTTACTTGCAAATCTAAATGCTAACTCATTTATTCTGTTACCTTTCTGAGGCATGCTGTGCTTCAATAGACTTAACAGCATGCTAGCAACTCAGAGATTGTGAAATCTAATCACATTTTGATGCATCCTTAAATGGCTTCATATCCACAGTTTAGACTCTTCATCTGTGAAAATATGTTTGATGATGCCATACTAATGATTGTGTGGCATTTTGAAAATACAAATTGTTTTGAAAAAATTATTTTTAATGATTTTCAAAATTCCCTTTGACATCAACTTATGAGAAGAAGTAATATTTCCCATTATAGATCTTTTTAAGAAATTTAATTTTTGGTTTATCCTTATAATTTTCTACATGCTCGCGTGCAAAACGTCATAACCCATTAATGGAGTTGATAAACATCATATAATATTGAAAGATATTTCTGTTAGGCAAACTTTCAGTTATTCATGTTAATAGAAGAACATTAATACAGATCTTACAAGATGACAGACTTTCAGAAAGCTCTCAGGAAGGATGAAGGGCCAGAAAACCTAGAGGCCCTGATCTCTATAAATTTGCTGTAGTGTCTTTGTCACCTGTGGATAATAATTGTGTTAGAAGCCATGTGATCAGGGAGAGCCCAGCTCAACTGTACAATTAAGAGGAGCTGGGAGTTGGGAGGAGGTGATGTCTAGCCTCCTAAAGCTCACTCTGGATGCCCCACATGGTAGAAGAAAGCGCATCTGTCAGGGTATAATAGCAGTAGAAGCAGTATCAAAGACGTAATAGTAGTAGCAATAGTAGTAGTAGTAAAAGAGTAATAGTATTATTACTTAGTAATAATTATTAGTATAATTATAATAATAGTAGCGGTAGCAGCAGTAGTAGTAGTAGCAACAGCAGCAATAGTAAGTAATAGGAGTAATTAAAACAGTATCAATGGTATCAGGAGCAACAACTGACATTTATTAACTATGTGCCAAGCACTGTTCTAAGCTCTTCATGTATTTTAACTCATTTAATTCTCAAAATAGCCCTTAAAACATGAGCTATTCCCATTTTACAGGATATTATCTATGAGAACATTATTCATCAAAATCAGCAAAGGGACTAAGGGCAAATTGGTATGCAGTGTTCAAAGCTTAGAGATGCTGGTTATCATCTGAACAGAGCTGAACAGGGGCTTCTTAGCAATGCTGCCTTTAAAGCAACAGAAGTCCTCAGGTGACTACTGACATGGACAGCTTCTGATGCTAAAGAGCAGAATATATAGAAAGCTCTACAGTCCTATGTGCTTGGGGTCTCAGAACGTAGGAGCGAAATATAACTTAAAGTGAAGCAGCAGAATGTGTTTATCCTAAAGATGAAAAGTATAAGAAATGATTTAATCGCATATAAAAATTTATATTGTAAATTGGAAAAAGGGGAAGAAAATCTCTTAGTGGTTAGGGCATTTTATGACCTGAAGCAAATTGCTGAAGGAGGAAATGAAATCTTTTCCCTTGGAGATATTTAATGTCAGGACTAATAGCATAAGTATAGAATGACATGAATAAAACCTGGAGAAAGAAGGGATAAACTTCTAGAGTCCTTTTCAGACCTCTGATTTTATAAAGTAATTCTTAAATTTTGGGTATCTCAGAATAGTACTCATAAGGGGAGAAAGAGATCAATGTGTCCAAATAATTGACATCAGTTTTCTTCAGCATTTCCACTTTAACAACCTTGAAGAATGTGGTTAAAAAAAAAAAGGTCAAAAAGCATTAGAAACAATTATGCTTTATTCTCGTTGTTAACTGAAATGGTAGATGATGTTTAGATTGTATAGTTATAATTAATTTGTAATGTGGTACACAAAATTTAAACAAATATATCCCTCTCACAGTAACACTGTTAGAGGTAAAACAAAGTAGAGTGATTTTGTACTTAAAAGCAGTAAAATTAGTGATCCATAGACACTTCTTTTCATGAAAGTTATTAATCTTGTATTGCACTTTTGTGTTTGGGAAATGCTCAAATTTTAATTCAGAATCATATATTTTTTAATTGCCATACTGTTTCTTTTACACATGAGATGATTTACAATCTAAGTGCTATGTTCTTCAGAAGAAAAATAACTTAGATATAGCACCACAAGTCAACATGAACAGAAAACAAATGATGGTTTTGTCTAGTTTAAGAAAAAATTTCCCTGGCCTACTAATTTTGGAAAATACTACAAGAACATGTGAATAAAAATATGAAATATAAGTTAATGTTGATCCACTGTTTGATATTTTATATTAAATACTCAATAAGAACCAAGGGGTGTATTAACTAGGATATTAATTAGAATTTCTCCAAGGAAACATTTTGAGGTAAATGATCATAAATCTCATGCATGTAAACTCCTTATCATATGATAAACGATAATGAAAAGTTTATCTAAATTTAACATTTTCAGAGGCCTAAGTTTTGCCTGGATTATATAAACTTGTGCATATAATTAGGAAATACATTTTGCTATTCCAGCAGGTCTGGTTCTAAATCAATGTCCTACCACTAGCTAGCACTGTGACCTTGGGTAGATTAATACCATCTCCGAGTTTCTGTTTCTTCATCTGTAAGATGTGTATAATGATAGTATTTACCTTAGTGTTCTTGTGAAGATTAAATTAATTAGTGAATTAAATGCATGGTACAGTAACTGGTATTTAATATGTCCATGAAGATTATATTTTTAAATTATCATATGATTTAAAATATATCTGATAATAACACCATATATTTTAGGTTAAGTATTACAGGTTGGACATTTAGAGAAAAGGTATATTTGCTTAGTAGTTCTTTCTGGTGTTGAATTTCTGTATAAATTTGCTGTACAAACCAGGATGAAAAATAGTTTCTCCATCTCCACTATACATGTTTGCACATAATTTCAATCTTGTAGACGTGGGAATTTGTACTGTAGCCTAGAACATGTCTAGACTCTATAGTAAAATATACCTGACTTCTATTTCCTGCTCTGGAACCTAATGGCTAGGCACAGGATAAGTCACCTATTCCATCTCTGACCTTCTCATATGTAAAATGGAGGACTGATATAAGTTATTTGGAATTATTGATATAACCATGTCAAGAATCTCTATGTTTTATATACAGCAGGCTTAATACTGGATGAGTAATGTGTCCACAGCTCCTTTTTAGTGCAACATGTGTTTGATCATTGTAGGCTTCCTTTTAGTTACAATCTCTTTTTATTAAAGAAACACAAATGAAAAGTAATTAGAAATAGAATGTGGAATATTTTGAATGAAGTTTTGCACTCACTGAATGGAAGAAAATGGTTTAGAACATAGTTTTCTTTACTTAGGCCTAAAATGGACATGTGCTATGATGTCATTTATCAAACATAATTCAGTTCAGTTAGCAAATGCAATGCCCACTATATGTAAAACATCATGCCCGATGCTGATAGCGGGGAATACCTGTAAGTAGCTAGATAAAGCTCTGCTATTTAGTGATTTAAAATCCAGTGATGCACAAAAATGCAGAGTTTAAGATAAGCAGTGAAAGTGTTTGAAGAGATGCACTTTCAGAGTACTATGAATTTGGAAGAGAAATATAGATTTGTTCAAACTGGGATGAATTGGGTATCTTCTTTATGTAGCTGACCTACAAAGTGGGGGGAAGGCTGCTATGAAGTCTGAGTCTTTTGAAAACAGCTTGAGCAAAGAAACTCAAATTTGAGGAAGCTCAGAGCATGTTCAGGGAATATAGGGTGAGCGTGTGTGTGTGTGTGTGTGTGTGTGTGTATGTGTGTGTGTGTGTGTGTGTGTGTGTTTATTTGTAAGACATGGACTAAGAGTCAGAGTGTAATGGGAGATAAAGTTCAAAAACTAAAGTTGTAATTAAACTGAAGAAGGATTTGAATTCTAAGCTAAGGGTTGTGGAGCTTATTTTGTAAACACATTAAAAGCTTTTTTGACTGGGGGAATGAAAAGACCCAATTTGTATTTGAGAAAGGCAAGTCTGATGATAGCATTTAAGATATGTTTGCAGAGAGAGAGAGTTTGAAGAGGGAGAGCATTTAGGAAGCTATGATGCAGGTAAGAGCAAGAGACAAACTGGATCTGATCCACAGCAGTAAGAGCAGAACTGGTATAGCTGACTCAAGAGATATATTAGACAAAGCACAAGCAAGATCCGTGCCAGCTTAGAAAGTTTTGGCTTCCCTGTAGAGTACTGTTTTGCATGCACTGTCAGGCTAGTAGCCTGAAAATGTTGCAGAGTCCTCTTTAGAGAGTATGTCGGAATAGTTGATGGATGCCCATTTACTCTGGGCAAGATGCCTACATTTGCTATTTCTCAGTAAACATGAATTACTTGCCTTCATCACTTTGGTCTCAGAGAGATTTTAAGGACTGATTAGTTGAGATAAAGTTCTTTAGAAAGAAGAACTAGGGAACATATGGTTTTCCCGAAACAAATAAATCTTATAGGTGTCTCTAGGTCTATGCTTTCGAAGTACATTTTTAAAAGGCAGAAATTTTGTAAAGTGAAAGATTAGTAGAAATCTCCAAATAAGTGATCACCCAAGACCAGCTTTTGCAAGGAAGTGAACATTTCTGCCCACCAACGTATGACAGTTTATAGATAGTCCCTTCAGAAAATAGCCTGCCGATCAGCCCCACGGCCACATAAATGCCAACCATGGAAACATTTATTGGTTCTCTTCTGGAAACCACATGAATGAGCGAGTATGTTGAATCAAAGTGGCCATATATAAATTACTTTTACTTGAATGTCAAACCTTTTAGTTATTACTGATAGGGTTATGTGTTGTATTTTTTCCACCAAGATTTTTGTCTTTGCTCTCTTTCTTCTTAAATCATCCCTACAATTTTATGTCAAAAGATGTAGCTTCATTATACTTTTACCAATGGCTTTTCCTTGATGCCACCATAAATGAACATCAGAGAACATTCATTCCGTAGGTTTTACCGTTTTTCGGTAGGTTGTATAGTTAGAATATAGTGAAAATTACTCAGATTTGGGGGCCTAAAGTAAGTATATTTTATTTTGTTTTTAGTATATTTTCCTATTGATTTTTTTTTTTTTCTTTTTTTTTGTGGTACGCGGGCCTCTCACTGTTGTGGCCTCTCCCGTTGCGGAGCACAGGCTCCGGACGCGCAGGCTCAGCGGCCATGGCTCACGGGCCCAGCCGCTCTGCGGCATGTGGGATCTTCCCGGACCGGGGCACGAACCCGCGTCTCCTGCATCGGCAAGCGGACTCTCAACCACTGCGCCACCAGGAGAGCCCTCCTATTGATATCCTTTATTGCATCTCTGTGACAACCAGGCACTCTCATGCACTATCTTCCTGCCAACAGACAAGGCAGATGTGCTGGGTAACGCTATTTGGGGTAGTCTCCCAACAATCCTGCTTGTTTCCAAATTTGGCCCTTTCTATTAGCTTCTATGTGGCTCCTGATTCTTTGCTCCATCTGTCATTCTCAACTTGACCTTGCTCTCTCTCTTTCAAGCATGTAGTATAGACTTTTCTGACCAATGATTTCCATTGGAGAATAAATTCATTAGGACATCCCCTTAGGACATTTAGACAACTAAGAGGAGACTTCAACAATGTCTTAAGCTATCTTTTTCCAAACATAGCATTTAATCCCTCTTTTTTTCTTACACCCTATCCAGTTGGCATTGTTGCATACTCACTGGGTAAGTTACCAAACTTTTTAGTTCTTAATTTTTTCACTTATAAAATTGAGATAATAAGAATAACAACTTCAGGGGCAGAGTTGGAGAAAATAGAAAATACATATAAAGCACTTAGCACAGTTTCTGCTGCGCAGTTAAAAGTTCAACGATTGGTTATCATCATTCCTATTATTGATATAGTAACAATGTTATTTTTATGAAATTGCTCCTTATTGCCCCTTGTTCTGTGTTCCCAGTCTTGATAAGCGGCACCACCATTCAACCAATTTTTAGACCAGTATTCTGAATTATCTTTGACACCTCTCCATCTGTCATATGCCACAGTCAATCAACAAATTCTGTTGATTTTACTTCTAGATATCTGTCTCAATAAATTTTCTCCACTTCTATAAGAAAGAAATTTTTTATTCGTAGTTCATTTCTTCCTTGAGCTACAATAGCTTTCTAACTAATTTCCCCACATTCCTTTTGTAAACTCTACAGTCTATTCTCATATTACAGCTGGAGAGATTTTTAGAAAATCCAAATCTGATCGTGTCATCCCCTGCTTAAAATATTTCAGTGGCACCTTATAACCTCTTATAAAAGATCCAAAATCCTTGATATGAACTATGGGAAAAGTACAACACAATGGGCTAGTGACATTGATCTCCTCTGTCCCCAAGCTTCAGCTTTACTGAACTTCTTTTATTCTCCAACAGTCCCCCTGCCTTACTCCCACCCAAGGCCTTTACACACACCACTTCCTCTGCATCTAAAGCTCCTGCTTCTCCTGCTTAACGCTTACCCTTTAGTTCTAGGAACTTTTCCCCAAAGCTTTCCTGATGTTTCCCTCCCTCTCCACTCCACCCCCTGCTGATCTATTATTAAATCCTCTAGATTTTACACTACATTCATTGCATTGTGTTTACTCATTCCAGGCAAGGTGTTCTCCAGCTGATTCTTAAGCTCCTTGAGGACCATGATAATTCCATTTTTTCACTATTTTGGCCCAAGTACATAACATAGATGAATAGATATTTAGTGAATACTTGAAAGAAATGAACTATAGTGAGAAGATAATAGTCTTTTGCTAACCATTCAGACTTGGACTCAAATCCCAGCTTGACCACTTGCTGACTCTATTACCTTGAACAAATTGTTTAGTCTCAGGTTTTGTGGGGTTTTTTGTTTGTTTTAAATCAGGAAGTTGGGAGATAATTATACTCTCCTCATGACGATTAGGAAAGTTAAATAAGGTAACATATGTAAAGCACTTAATATAGTGTATTTTCTATAAATGTTACTTCTTTTTTTCCATTTATGTTTAGAGGTTTTTCTTTTTCTTTTCTTTTTGAAGTAGTAGCAGTAATTTTGATTAGTGTGAAGCATTCATGCCCTTTTATTGTATATTCTCCTAGGACATGCAGAGCAAAATTCGTTCCTTCTTTTTGTCAGTATTCTTTAAATGATTGATGATGAGCCATTTTTGTGTCTTTGGGAATGGAGGAATTATTATTCCCCCCTTTTTTTCTTCAGGAGTGAGTATTATTTTCTTTGCTGTAAGTTGAGGACGTGATGCTATGGTTAGAACTACCAGAAGAAAAGGAATTGTCCTTTTGCTGATTAATTTGAGTGGTCTGATTATGTGGTGCATTGGTGCTGACTCACCCTGAGTGAATAAATGTATTTCATTTTCATTTCCTCCTATGATATATGGCTGGGCTCATTCTTCTTACAGAGGTCTTTAAATTCTTCAAGTATAAGCTTTAATGCAAATCTTGTGTGTTTTGAAAATGTCTCTTACTTGGTTTTTAAAGGTAAAACAGAATAAAGGGGTTGAAGAAGTGACTCCTTCAGTTTTAAGAACATTAAAATACAATCTTCACCAGCTGTCCATTTAGAAATTAGATTTCCTTTTCTCACATGGGTCACTGTGTGTGTTGGTTATCTTTAGAGCCAGAGTTTAAATGCTCAAAAAGCTTTGAAGCTAATTCTCCACTAAGAAACATCTGAGAGGTTGAGTATGACACCGTTTCTCCTTGATTCTGCAGTCAAGCAAATGTGCTTCATTAAATCAGTCTGCACTACGATGAGATTTAAAACAGTAATGACAGTTCAGATTCACTTCATAGAGTAAACTTTTCTAAAACCATGGATTGTGATGGTTGAGAACTGGATTGTTTTTCTTCTGAC
Source organism: Delphinus delphis (assembly GCF_949987515.2). Lineage (NCBI taxonomy): Eukaryota > Metazoa > Chordata > Mammalia > Artiodactyla > Delphinidae > Delphinus > Delphinus delphis. The sequence continues at coordinate 52,250,456 of NC_082686.1, forward strand.
ATAAGTGTGTTTTTTGTTGTTTGGTTGGTTGGTTGGTTTGGTCTGGTTTTGCTACTAAGTTAATTTGATGTATTAAGGTTCATCTGCCTCAGAATTTGGAGGGTTTTAGCATTAAAAAGCTATAACCAAAATACAAACAAGGAGTGCAGTGTTATAAAAAGTGCATTTAGGACAAAAGCTAGCGTTTGATATTTTAGGTATTCGATTATATCTTTAGCTTCTTGAGTCTCCCAAATATTCACTCCAGAAAAAAAGTGCAACTTGTTACAAATGGAATTTTTCCTGAGTTCTGTTTTTTTATACCAAATCCTAAAACATTTCCATTCCTTTCTTATGTATCATCGTCTACCTGCTCATTAATACCATCTTCTTGCCTGCTTACAAATAAAATTCCTTATCAATTTCCATTTCTGTGTTTCCTTGAACAGTTGATACATTCTGCTTTATTTTAAGATCATTTCTCTTTCCCCCCAATTCCAGTGCATCTACAGGACCTCTGATTTTTATAGTCCTCTAAAAGAGGATGCTATAAGGTAGAAAATCATTATATACTTCTTATACATACAGAATAGTAAATTGTCCTCCTTTTTCTCAATAATGTAAAAGAATTAATTACGTTACAAAATCACATTTTGAATTGTCATTTACTTCCTTAGTGAGGCCAAAGAAACTTAACTTAGGGAAGAAATTTACTTCCTTAGTGAGGCCAAAGAAACTTAACTTAGGGAAGAAATCTGGAAAGTGTTTAAGTTCAGGAGGCAACTTGATTTCTGAGTCACATTCAGATTGGTACCACTTCTTTTCATTGCTGCATTTGAGAAAGTAGTGTCAAACAGTTAAGTTTGGACTATTAAAGACAAAACTAATAAAAATGAAAACAAAAAACAGGAGTCAGGGAAAATACTAATGGTTCTAGAGCACTAATGGAAAAATGAGGTAATAAGTCAAGAGAGCTATATTACATTCTCTTTGAGAAATGATACAAGTGGTGCCCCAAACCACGTCACAGTGAATGTAGTAACTCTGTGATGTTTTAAAGGTCATTTTGACAGGGAGAGTCCAGAGATAAAGAATGAAAATGAATATAAAGTGCCAAATTTTGTTAGGCCTTAAAGTAGATGGTAATAAAATTTCCTATAGGGAATGTCTTAAAATGTAGCATACTAGAAATTATGAGTGGTCCCAAAGGAGTCTTATTTTTCCAGTTGAAGTATCTGCTGCTGATCTGAGATTTAACAGTATGTGGTGGTCCACATAAACAGGTGGTTATGAAAAATTTAATTTCCCTGCAGAATGAATAAATAATAATGACATGCAAGTAAATGTAGTATCACATAGTTCACATTGTGATGGTCACATAGTGAAGGTAGAATTCAACTTTATTTCCCAAAATGAGCATTTGTTGCATGCCTACTGTGTGGCTGGCACAGCTATAGGTTTACTGTTTTAGCCATCTGAATATGTATATGGAAGGTGGATGGGGCTTATAAGCACAAATACAAAATTTTTTTTGGAATTTTTGAAGAATCACAAATATTACTTCATATTTTAAAGTGAGAAAGATTAGCAAATATTAACTACTTTAAAAAATTCCCTAAAGTGTATGTGCTCCAATTTTACCATAGACAGTTGACTTACCTAACATTGTAGAGTCACTGTTAGATGTTCTCCTCTCTTACTCTCTTCTGCTTCATACACACACGCACGCACACATACACACACACACACACACAATCTTCAAGTTGTCATTTTTATATTGGTTCTCAATAATAAAAGTTCAGAACAATTCCTTGACATGTAACTCAATTTAAGTCATGCTTGTGGACGCCTAAACTGATATGATGCATACATGTTGTTCTGGTGATAATGACTCAACATAAGTACAGGGGTTCTTGATGTGGATTCCACAGACAGGCTGCAGTATCTGCTCACTTGCATTCTTCTGAGGAGAATTTTCATTGCTTTTCTTGGTTTCTCAAAAAGGCATTTACCTCTGAAAGGATGAAAACCAGTATAATAGAGAGAAAGCCTAAAAAGCCAAGAGAAAGGGAGAGTTCACACATCTCTGTGGTAGCCTCTCCCAAATTCCAGACCTCTGAATTGTACTTTAGGAAGAACTGGATAGGAGTCGATTCAAGGTTGTGCTTGGTAAGAATCCCTGAAGCTCCTTCATTCCACAAGTAGCACACAGCCTAGAAAATAGTTACAAGGAGCGAAGATACTTAGGACCCGAATGTGAAAAATGAGAAGCCCGCCCTTTTTTTGCTCGAGAAGGAGCAGCTTTCTCCTTTCCAACTTGCCATATATAGAACACTTGCAGCAGCTTAGACAAAACTTGCTTTTCTTAAAAAAAAAAAAAAGGTGCTCCAAAAGTGTTCAGTGCCTAGACATGTGATGCCCTTTATTATAGTCTCAGAGTTCTATATTGCAAAACATTGAGAAGACCATTTTAACTTAGCAAAATTCAAGGACAGTTTCCACACACTGCTCTCCACTATAAGAGAATCCAAATTTGGCTCTAAGAATGTTTGCTTTGAAGAAATATTGCAGCTAAACATCAGCCAAAATCAACTAACTAGAGACTGAACTTTCAGGGAGCTGAATGAATTGATTTGATAGATGAGAGTATTTGGAATTATATATTTGACTTTTAAAACTTATGTGTCCCATCAAATAATAATTTTAGTACTATCTTCCTTAGCTCATAGAGTATTTATTTCTTAATGCTGCTCCTGGGCCATTCAGTTCAGCGATCATGTTCCAGCAGGTACCAGGTACTTTCCCTAGATGTACTCACAGTGCAGCCAAAATGACAAACATATTCACAGCTAGCTATAATGCACTGGGATAGGGACTGTACTGGAGATATTGCTATGGGAACATAAATGAGTGAGCAATATATTTTGGTGGAGGTGTGGAAGGTGTCTGTGCAGAAGAGAGGAAGGAAAAAGGACAGAGATTTGTCATCTCTGTGGGAGTATGGAGTAAAAGATTCAGGGGTTTCATACACAATTTGGTTGCATTTTAAGCTAGGAAATGAATGATGAATTAGTAGTAACTTTAATCTGGAGCAATTTTTTCAGGATTGGCAACCTGTGAGCAAATGATTTAGTAAACCTTTGTTTATAATCCTCAGACTCAATTTAAAACATTTTTAGATAAGAGGTGTTCTGCTTATAGTATCTCCCTTAATAGTAGCAATAACCCTCTGAGGTGAGTTGTTAGCTTTATTTCAGAGAGGAAGAAATAGCTTCAGAGAGAGTGAGCAAATGGCTCTGTTTACACAGTTACGAATCACTGCTAACGTTCTAGCTGATTGAATTAAATGTAAGAGGAGAATCTATGATGAGGAAACAAATTATGGAATTGATAGAAAAAAAGAATAATATCTGTGCTATGTTTCTTTTTCAGGTCCGTAAAAATTAAGTCTCTGTGTTGAGTATAACATTGAAAATATCAGATCTCAATAATAAACTTTTATCATAAGAAGCCAATCAAATTGGTAACTTGAAGAATTACTTCTCACTATTTTTAAAATAGAAAAACAAATAGATCACTTTTAATAGTATCTGTTCTTTTCCTTAGCCTCCTCTATCCTAATGAAGGATCAAGAAGGAGATGGTTTCTGACAGAAAAGTGCCACCCTAAAACATGGATTAAGACTTGTCATCGATAGAAATCCTAGGTTCACAACTTTGCCCAATCCGTGGCAATTAATTAGAGCTCCAAAGAAGTGATCTAGTTGAAAAAATTCCTAGGAGATCTTTGTTCACTCTTGAGTCAAAACCTTCATGAAGTTAAAAACATTTTACTCCACTTCTACTTAGTTTTGAATAATTTTGGCCTCTCCAAGGTGACAGTACTTTAAGACAACTACTAATTCTGTGATTTTTTCAGTGGTACTTGTAATACACTCTGGCAGAAAATTTGTTGACTTTCCTCCTTTCATTTGAATCAATGCACTTTATGGACACCAATTAATGAATTAATGTTTCTAAAATTTTGCATTGCCTCTGAGATTTTTGTAGCATTGGGCAAAACATGTGCTCTTCCAGACCACAAGTTATAAATGGAGAAAATAGTGCCTTTTTTTCCAGTATCGTTGCACACTGCGGCAGTCACTTAATGTGTGCAACATGCTGGGTGTTATCATCATGATACAGTATTGGATTTCTTTGGTATATTATAGAGCAGCATATTGAACAATAATAAGATAGAACAGCTTTTCAAACAACCAGTGTTAGTCATTGATAATTATGAAATTTTGCCAGGTAAACTTTTTTTTTCTCTAGCCACTTCGTAAAGAGTCAGTGGGAAACAAAATGCTCAAGTGCGGAAAGCACTAATAGAAAGAGCAAGTGTAGTCATGACTCTAGGGAATGACATAGTTCAACAACTGAACATACTTTTCAGAAATTATTAGACTCATAACTAACAGTTTTACTAGTTTTGTTTGAAAATATGGTAGCCATCCTATTTTGGAACATAGGATATAAGTAAGTCATATAATTTTACTGTAATCTTCCAATGTCAGTTTGTACTGTTAGCAATGAAACAACTGGCCACTAGTGCATTTTTGATAAAGCTAGATAAAATGGAAATTTTGTACAAGACCTTCATTTCTATATTATAGACAGTGAATCAGAAAGTCTTTAGAGTAACAACTTTATTGCAATAATGTGTTACAAACATTGTAATATCCTCAGTTCTTTAATATCCTTGGTTCTTTACTAAATCTACCCTCTCCCCACTATGCAATAAAAATATGTGATGTACTTTCTTCAGGGCCTATAAAAAAATAAATATTGCAACAAGTAGCTGTTAGCATTGTTTGTGGAGTCTCACTTGCGTACAGATTCTTTCAGGGGAGGACAAACAGGACTAAAGATTTAATAAAGACATTAAGCTGAATCAGTTATCCTAGGATTTCAATATGGAATTATTTTTGTAGGTGTGGGTGATAATCACATTTGCTGGGCATTTTTTTACATCTTTTCTTTCAGAAGAAAAAAAAACAGCAACATACAATCAGGTATTCTTAAGTTCTGTACTAATTCTAATGCTTTCCATGACTATGCTTGTTTCTCTAATGACTAAGATTTGTATTAGTTCTGTATTAGCCAAATTAGTTGGTAGTAGTATTTTCACACATTTAACTAGAAAATTATATACACACGTCATTTTATTCTATAAATTAATACTGTTCTAATTGTATAATATAAAGAAAAAGTCTCTTAGTATTTAAGTCTAAAGCAATCAACACGTTAATAAACCTTGATCTTATAGGTAAGAGTTCATGCACTTTTCATAGAGGAAAAATAGAGCTTATAAGGGTCTAATTATATATACAGTAACTTTGATTCATGGCAACTATTTTATCTTGAGTCAAATAAGCTACCCTTATTTGAATAGTTTGGGGGAAATACAACTAGTATTTTTCAAAGAAATACATTTTTACTAAAATTTCAGATTATTCATTTACTAACATTTTTGGTGCATATACCAGGTACACTACTACTCTGGATACACATGTTTTTTAGAAGTTAAGCATGCCAGCTCAGAAGCCACACACTCTTTACTAGAAAATTGTTTTGGTTTTCCACACTACAATTTCCTTATGTATGAGAAATAGTGTCTTATCTACTTCATAGGGTTATTGCAAGTATCAAATGCATAAATACATGTAAAAGGTATAGAATGGGGCATGAACCACAGTATGATCTCAATAAATGATATCTATTATTAGCTATTATTATCTCATTTAATCCTCACAAAAGCCTATTGAGTACTTATTCCCATTTTACAAGGAGCCATCTAGTTAAGTATCAGAATTCACATTAACACTTAGAATTTTTTGAATCCAAAAATCATGTTATTTTTACTATGCTGAGGATGAGAGGGAATTTCAGAGCAGGACATGTTGGTACAGGAATGAGAATTTTTATATTATGCTGAAGAATTAACTTTGCTTATTTTAGAGTTATGGGTAAATAATATTAAATAATAATATTAAATAGTTGTAAGGCCAGTTTAGAGAATATCTTAAATGAGAGCCATTGTAATTTGGGATTTTTTTAAAGGCAGGTATTTAAAGGCACTGAGAACATTTGGAAACATCTATAGGTGACAGAAAAGACAAATTTCTTTGGAAAAGGACAAGATTAGCAAGAGAAGTGAGGATGACCTTACAGGAATCTTGATGTGAAGTCCCAGCCAGACTAAAGTGACATCAAAACAATGAAATCATGTTCAGAACACTATAGTTATTTCAAAGAAACAAATGCTTTGTGATAGACTGACCATGATAGGTGAAGAAGAGGAAAAAGCAGCTTACTTTCTAACCTGGGAGTCTGGCTTCATCCACTTAGGATGAACAAATCAAAACTGAGCACCTGCTACGTATCTTCCATGGTGTTAAGTACCATGAAGTAAAGTGGAAGAACTAGAACTTGAACTCGGGTGTTTCACATGGTCTTTACTCTTAATTTCACTGTACTGCCTCCAACCTGCGGGTGGCACCATGTTCAGCTATTTTGAGTCTCATTCTAGAGATAGGGAGAATGGGACTCAAAGATGCCTCAAGTTATTTTAACCATAAATAGAAGAATGAGTGCTAAAATTCAGAACCTTTGCAGTCTTGTTCTGTGCTTCATGATTATTAAATACTTCTATAATTTTTTCAGTGTAAGTGCTAATCTCTCTGGAAAGATTACTGTCTACTTGCGTAAAGGCTGTGCTGTATGTTTGGTGACACAATTATTCCATTTGCTTTGCCTTTTTTTTTTTTTTTCCTGGTATATAATTATCTAGCTAGGCTTGAGGAATTTTCTCTTCTTCCAGAGGCGACCCTCTCAAGTTGTCAAAGGAGGAGTCTCCTTTAGAGGAATCTTGTTCTTTTAGGGCTTCTGCTGAACACTTTTTATTCTAGAGAACTGATCTTTGTTCTCCAGAAATGATTTAAAGAATAATTTATCATAAAAATTAAATAGATTACACTGTAAAAATCACAAATTATTCCTGTAAAACTATAGAGGAAAGCAAGCACAGAAAATTATAGTGTAAAGTTTTTAATTAGCTTCTGATTAGCTGTAAGCTTATGTTTTAAATGTACCATTCAGTACCTTATAATTAGGCGTAAATTAAATAGCCACTGGTAGGTACATGGTAAAAAGATTAATACTGCAACTAGTAGGCATTTTTGCTGTCATAGCTTTGATACTTTTTACTGTAACGTGGGATGGATTCTGTAGAGTGGGAGTATCCATCACATGATTATTGGAGTGGCAAAATATTCTTTCAGAACGTGAGCAATAGACTTTACCTAGTTGCTACGTGGTTGCCGATTTGTTCATTTCTTAGAAAATGAGAAGTCTCTCTTTCAAAAATGAGATCCTTGGAAGATTTCACTTATTTATTTTCATAGGAGACCTATTCCTCCAGTAGAAGGGAATGTTGGCCTTAGGATCATAGCAAAACTAAACTCTACTTTGCTATTTTTGTAGGAGCTTTCTTGCTTATTTTAGGTTACACACTTGTTCCGCATTTTAGGGTTGGTGTCAAATCAAAATAATATTTCTATATCCATTCTAATTTTGAAGGTTCTTGGCACCTAAGTTCTTTCAATATTATCTTAGAAGTCAAAAATACTTAAAAGTATTTTTTAAAAAGCAGCCCCTCAGTATTCTGACATGAAGAAGAAGGTTCAGTTTGCTTTCCAGTTATGCAGATTGTTACTGCTTAAGCAACTAGGATTCTTCTGAATTAGACTTTGGATCTCATTGGGCAAAATACCATAAAATTCTTAAGCCTACCCAGAATGCAGTAAGACTTAGATTCAATCCCCAGACATCTCTGCTGGGATGATGATGATGATTTCTATCCTTTTGGTTACTTTTAGGATTAACACAAAATGGAGGAAAGACTATAACAAAGTTATAGTTTGGCAAACAAAGTTTAAGAGTGTATAAGCATTGTCTGTTTTTGAAAAGGGTTTCCCTCAAGAATATAGCTGACCTTTGATATGTTAAAGGAGGTCTAACCAATGTAGAATTACTACTTGCTTCAAATGCAAAATGTAAATTTGCATATAAATGTATTCTTCCTGGATATTATAAACATGGCTAGAATTTACAACAAAAAAGAATCACTAGAAAGACTTTTGTAAACTTATTTTTTTTAATGTTTCCATTATTGATTTAAACAAATCACAATTTAGCAATATGGGTAGTTTTGTATTTATATACTATTGAGATATTTGTCCTACATTTGAACAATCATTCCTTCTGGAGAGACATGGAGATTCTGCTGCCTTCCTCAATGCCAGGCGGGATTGTCCTGTCTTAGAAGAAATCCTTAAGGAGTGGGAAAGGAAGGAGAAAAAAAGGAAATCATTCTCTTTCCTTCACCACTGCCCATACTTTCCAAAAGAACCATCTCTAGTTCTTAGTAGTTCCTTATACAGTATGGAAATGGAAAGAAAGCAAACACAGGAGGGATAGAATATGTGGAGAGAGGGGAGCCAGGGTAACTAGGAGAGCAGAATGGCTGGCCAAGGTAATCTTTCTCACTCTTTTACCAGAGGACTCCCATTGGTTATGCTTCTCCTTTTCCTGATAAACCTCCACTGCCCTTGTTGTTAATGTGTCTTTCTTTCATCTGTAATAAAGAGCTAGAGGAGAAGGGAGAGGAAAAGCTGGGAGGCAGAGGAAAAAAAAGAGGATGTGCGGGGAGAAGGGCAAACTCAAATTTAGATTGCCTTAAAACTTCCATTGCTGCCACTTCTTGCCCTCTGTCCCTACTGTTTCATCATCGTAGGCTGAAGATTGCCTTTAAGTGGTGAAGGAAAGAAAGAGGAACCTGGAGATAGGAAAACTGGTCTCCCTCAGTATCCACCATTCTTCTTCTGTTTCCCTGCCTTGTCTGACACCTTACTTAGAGCAAAACCTCTTAAATCCTAAGCTTCTGGGAAGGAGGGTCCTTAAATGAGCTTCACAATGTTCTTTACTCCATGAAATTATTAGTTTGGGGTGTCTTTGAGGGTTTGGACAGAGAGAGTGCATAGAATTGACTAGATGCTTAGATATAGCCTGGACTTCAATTTGGTTCAGTGTAACCTAACTCACGTGTGCTTTTTAACTCTTTTCCTTGTCTTCTCTCCAGCTCTTTGTCAACCCTTATTTTGCTTCTGTGGGTTCTCCTGAAAATTTAACCACCATGTGTACAAAGTTCTTTCCTTTGGAAAATGTTTACAAATGATAAACAAAGGAAGTTTCCAGACAAAGAATTTTAAGATTAGAGACAAACTATAATATTTATTAAAATAAAATGATAGGCAAATCAAAAGCTGGATTGAGGTAAGATATATTTTATCCCCCTGCCTCATACACAAAAGAATTTTGAAAAAGAAAGAAAAATATTTTTAAATCCTTCATTTGTAATCTTGAAGCATCTGAACTAAATATTTGAATGCCTAGAAAGGCCATGGGTTGCTATGTGCTCTTGGGATCACTCTACTCATATCTTTTGTAAACTCCCCATGACTGTATAAATATTATCAGACAACCTTAGAATTAGATGCTTAACTTTTTTGACCAAAAGATTTCCAGGGCTAAAAGGCCCTTTTCACACAATGTTTCTCTTAAGGTTTAATGAACCTGGAAACAATAAACTCTAAAAAGAAAACCAGGGACATCAGAGAGTATTTTTCTATCGATTTTTCACCCTTATATTCTTGAGCCACTTTCTTTTCTTGATTTGAAAGGAAAAAATTTCTCTAAAGGTTCTTCTTTCCAAAATACTGTGATATTCATGTTTTCTGGCACTGGAAGAGATTGAGTACTCTACACATAATTTTTGGAATACTACATACAATGCATGTATTATAAATACTAGGAATGTATATACAAACACCATTTAAAATTTTCTGCTAATCTCATTAATGATGGAATTGGATATTGAGCAAATTACAAAGAGTAGATATTACAGTCCTGACTTTTAATAAATATTTCAGAATTGCTACTTTTAAAAGGTAATTCATAAAACACTGCATTTATATATCTCTTAATAATTCCACTATTTATCTCTCCTGTGGAGACATGGTAGTTGTTGTGTGGACCATTATACAAAGCAAAGGTAGATTAATACTATTAGTTTCTGAAACAGTTAACCAAAAGTATTTATTAAAACTAGAAAGTGTGTTTGTGAGGGCATGCAAGAAAACAAGCCAGTGCCAGAGTGCTCTGGAGTTGGCCTCCAGAAGGGAATTGGCATGACCAGACCCTTAAGAAAGGAAGAAATGAATCTTTAATCTTTATGACTTAGTGACTTACATTTCTCCATTTATCCTCAATATAACCTTCATACTGGACAAAAACGAAACATTCTCAATGAATTTATGTTGACATTTTTAGTTACAGAAAAAAATCAAACATAATATGATTGCATTCTAACCTTTGGTTGGAATCTGAATCTATGCTTCCATTTCATGCCCAACTTCAGATAATAAACATTAAACCAACATCTTGGGACTTCCCTGGCGGTCCAGTGGTTAAGACTCCTTGCTTCCAATGCAGGGAGCGCGAATTCTATCCCTGGTCAGGGAACTGAGGTGCCCCATGTGGCATAGCCAAAAAAAACCAACATCTTAAATTGTTTCACACTATAATCCTGTCTGCAAAAGTCTATTTTGCTCTTTAAAACTTAATATTAGGTGTCAACCATTCTTCCCACCATCCTTCCCTTGGTTGCCATGTCAGTAGATGAAAAGAAGAAAAGCATCTGCCTGAAGCAAATACACTGCAGTTCACTGTCAAACAGAGATTCCCAAGAAACCAAACAGAAAACGAATAAAAATGAGAGGCATGTTTTATTAAATGTCTTCTACACTTCCTTTATCTTTTAGACCTGTTTACCAAAGCCCATTGGATATCCTTCATTTCTTTAAAGCCACCAAAGATATGAGCTAGTCGTTATTTTTGTCACTGCACTGGACATTTGTCTCATACCATTAAATTATTAAGGATAATGGCCTAGCATTAAAAAATAGTAATGTTCCATATATGTAGGGGATCTCCATGAAAGTTCTCCAGTTGAAAAAAGGTTATAGTTGCTAAGCAGGTTGGTTACTTATTAAGCTAGCACTGTAAATAAAAAGAATATTTAAACAGCTGGTATCTCTGTGATCCTACCATTAATCGTCTCCAGAAAGACTGTGACAAGAAGTGATATTTGACAAGAATTTTAGAAAATGATAGTGAAAATTAATTGATTATGCAATTTACATTTAACTTTCAAAATTATGTTAAAATAATGTGCAATCTGTTCATTTAAATTCATTTTGGAATTAAAATTATTTTAACTTACAAAATTTATCTTTCAGAATGAGATACTATTTGTTTACTAATAATTTATAGTAAATTAGCAATCTGTTAAAATTCATATCTCTATAGCACTGTTTGGGAAATTACAATTTTTCAGATTTTTTAAAGAAACTATGCCTGAAATTTTGACAGAACCTAACTAGGTAATAAAAGAGAAAACAAATCAGTAATACATAAGTAAAAACATTGTATATAATCAATCAAAACTTTCAGTCTGTACAGTAGAGTAGTGAATGATTCATTAAAAATAAAAAACATACTGGGCTTCCCTGGTGACGCAGTGGTTGAGAGTCCGCCTGCCGATGCAGGGGACATGGGTTCGTGTCCCGGTCCGGGAAGATCCCACATGCCGCGGAGCGGCTAGGCCTGTGAGCCATGGCCGCTGAGCCTGTGCGTCCGGAGCCTGTGCTCCACAACGGGAGAGGCCACAACAGTGAGAGGCCCGCGTACCGCAAAAATAAATAAATAAATAAAAAATAAAAAAACATACTAATTGTTACATGTTTTCAGGGACTGTATAGTTTTAATAAAAGTTTAATTTCAGACTATTTTGGACTTATAGAAAAGTTGTGAAAATAGCACAGAGTTCCCATATACTTCATAGCCAGTTTCCCCTATTTTTTTTTTTTTTTTTTTTTTTGCAGTACGCGGGCTTCTCAGTGTTGTGGCCTCTCCCGTTGTGGAGCACAGACTCAGGACGCGCAGGCTCAGCGGCCATGGCTCACGGGCCCAGCCGCTCCGCGGCATGTGGGATCTTCGCGGACCGGGGCATGAACCCGTGTCCCCTGCATCGGCAGGCGGACTCTCAACCACTGTGCCACCAGGGAAGCCTCCAGTTTCCCCTATTCTTAACATCTTACCAATAGTATGGTACATTTGTCACAATTAAACCAATAATAATTATCAATTAAAATTCATACTTTATTCAGTATTTCTTAGTTTTTACCTAATATTATTAGAATACCACCCTCCATTCAGTCATCATGCCTCTTTAAGGTCTTCTAGACTATGACAGTTGCTCAGATCCCACCCTCTCCTTTGATTCATCTTGACAGTTTTGAGGAGTACTGGTCAGGTATTTAGTAGAATATTCCTTATTGGGATTTGTCTGATGTTTTTCTTATGATAATTTTGGGATTGGAGTATTAGGCTCTGAGGAGGGAAACCACAGAGGCAAAATGCAATTCTCATCCCATCATATCAGAGGTCCATACTATCAACGTGATTAACAACTGCTGTCATTAATCTTGAACACCTGGCTGAGTTGGTGTTTGTCAGGTTTCTGCCCAGTAAAGTTACTCTTTTTCCCTCTTTCTATACCATTGCTTTTGGAACGAAGTCACTGTGCAGGCCTCACTTAAGGAGTGGGTATTTATGCTCTGCCTCCTTAAGGGTGAAGTATCTACCTAAATAACTTGGAATTATTCTGCATGGGATATTTATCTATTCTCCCTTATTTATTTATTTAATCATTTATATCAGTATGTGCTCATGGATATTTATTTTATGCTTTCAATTATATTCCTTTACTACTTTGCTTATTTTGTTGCTCTAACAGTTCCAGACATATCTTTTGAACTATTTATTTATATTTGGAGTTCTTAGCACAGTGCCAGAAACATAGTAGATACTCAATGAATGGTAATTTAATGCAAATCTAAATGTAGAAATATGCTCATGGGCTATTTCCTGATTAAGAAATAGAAAATGTACTTTATTAAGGTAAACTTAATCCTTAATTGCAGCTACCCACTTATACCCTTAGAAAGAAAAAAAAATGAGAGTAGACAGAGTATATAATTTAGATATTGCTGCAGTAATGTGGCATTATAAACAACCACCAAAACTTAGCCGCAGACAACAATAAAACATTTATATAGTTTGTGAGTCTGTGGGGTTCACCCTATCTGGGCTGAGTTTGGCTGATTTTGGCTGGGTTCTCTGTTACACGTATTTGTAGGTGTCAGAGGGTGGGAGAGTGGTCAAGGGGAATCAGCTGGCGCTAGTTATGCCTCAGGTAGCATAACTGGGGCAAATTAGCTCCAGTCCAAGATCGTCTCTCTTCATGAAGGAGGCCAGCCTGAGCATGTTCTGGGCAAGAATGAGCAGAAATGTGTAAGTACTTTTCTGAAGACTCTGCTTGCATCACATTTGCTATCATTATGGTGGCCAAATCAAGACACAAGGTGACCCCAAATTTAAGAAGAGGGGAAAGAGGTTGTGCTTCCTTAGCAAGAGGAACTAAACAGTCACATGGCAAATGTGGCATATACAAGAAGGGGTAAAGAATAGGGCCATTAAAGCAATCAATCTACCATGCCTAACTATGTAAGGGAAAGTGTCTAAGCTCTCCCGGCTGTGTGTTGATTGTTTTTGAAATAAGTTTCCACCCTGTTTTTGTTACGAATTATGACAGTAAATGGAAGTGCAGCATTATCATGAACTGTCATATTTCAAAAGTTGTTCTTTCCAAACTGAGGACCAAATCATTTAAAAGTATAAGATAGTAATTTACTTTTCAATTCTGCACACATCTTGGATTATAATAAAATCTTACTGAACAAAAGCTTTTTAATAGGGGTGTATTTTCAATATGAATGAGAAGTTCATGCGGCAAAATTTGAAGTGTAATAATGAACAGGTCTGCAAAATGAAAGAATTAGCTAAGCCTATAAATCTCCTCCATATATATTGATGCTAGAATTAGACATATGAATAATCTATTCTTAGTGAATATTCAGGAAAGGATAAACTCATACTTCTAAAGAGGTCTCCATGGAAATGCTCTTTCAAATAGAGTTACTGACAACTGCAAAATATATAACTTGAATATTTGTTGTTTTAGGGTTTGTTTGAAATAAAATATGCCTTTAAGGATTCATGCATATCAAATCCTATTTTTTTCTGTAGGAAAATTGAAACAAACTGAAATAAGTATCTTTTTTCTCAGAACATGTGAAAATAATGTGTGAGATGTAATTAAACATAAACTTTTATGTTTACATCTTATATGCTAAAGACAATCCTAAAAGAAGCAGTTTCTATTACACTTCCCTTAGAAAGCTGCTTATGTTTGAGGTAGCCCTTTGTAGTGAAAAAGATAAAAGTTTCAGATCCAAGGAGATCTGCATTGAAATCTTGATTTTTTGTTTTGAAAAATTGGTTTAGCTGAGTTTTTTAACCTCTGTGAGCCTCAGTTTCCTTATTTGTAAAAAGGAAGTATAGTGTCTATCTCATGTTTTTCAATGAAAATTTAATGATATATAAAATGTCAAACAGTACAGTGCTTTACACATAAGATCATTAGTAATATTTGGATATCACTGGTATACACTCTTACATTTATTTAATACCTTACTTCCCAATACTACCTTTAAAAAAAGTTTTCAGTCACTTGCCAGGGTACATGCATTTACTTTTCTCAGGTTTAGGTTATCTGCCATGTACCAAACCTGGTTCAAAAGTAGGCATTGGAAAATGCATGCTAGAAAGAAAATCCTCCTGCAGAGTCTGAGCAAAACAAATCAATGGTATAAACCAGTATGTTACAAGGTTTTATATATACACTCTCATTCTAATCACATTCTCTGAAACTTAACAGGAACATGTGCATTAACCAGTTTAATGTAACCAATTTGCCCCACTAATACACACACACACACACATAAATTAAACTGGAGAACTTTGTTCAGAACACTTTGAGCTTTGAGAAATGGCCATATAGGAAAGTAAACAGGATTGTAAATATTAAACTTCAGTTTAAGTATCACTTTTTCCTCCATCCAGAGACAATGAAAACTCTTGCTTATAGCTATAATAATCAGGCTAGTATTTTAGATACATTTCTAAGAACTGTTCTTAGTTTGATTCTTCTGCTATTGCCAGATGCTTGTCATAGGATATCCTAGTTGATGCCAGGTCCTCAATGCCAGTGTCAGTGAAGGATACAGGTTCAGTCAATAAATAGATGTTCAATGTGCAGTTTTCAAATCAGAGCTTCCCCTGGTTCAATGAAACATTCTGATGTTCCAGCAAAGCAGTTTTTCACTGCAAGATCCTGAATGTTGTTTTGCATAGAATCCGTGAATAAGTTATGTCTAAGCTACCAAATTCCTCCTCTACCTTCTTTGGAGGGTGCTGAGGAGGTTTCTAAACAGAGCTTATTACTTCCATCACAGTAAGAAATATATGCACACTCTCAGACAAGCTGACACCCTGTAACTGGATTATAGACAGTGTCTTTAAGTTTCGTGATAGACATATGATGAGATGGTCAGAGTGAATCTACCAATTACTCTTTATCCCACTGCAGAAAAGTGCTCCTGGGGCTGTTGCTGGGAAGAAGACTGGGTGATTAATTAAGAGCGATAGAGGTGTTTCTTTGTACTCATATTTCCTTCCCCCATAGTCACTTACTTCATTGTCCCACCAACGGGGATATATGGAGGGTCTCAATAATTATCAATCAACTGATCTTAAAATATAAGACTAAGGTGCTGTTGATATTAAGAATTCCTTATGATTCATATCAACTTCAAAATCTATTTTCCCTGTGAAATGACTTTCTCTTTTAAATTCTTTGGTATTTATGGGATTAATAATGTGTTGCATTAACACAGAGCCTTTCATCCAGGAACTTCAAAGCACTTTTTATTTGTCACATACTATGGTTAATTTTATATGACTATAAATTGCTTTCATGATTGATATTGAAGTGAGAAAACGTTAAGAAAAACAGTACAATTTTGGGAAAAATTTCAAATGCATAAGATTTTATCTTAACCAATTGTCTTAGTTTTCTATAGTTCATGGTAAATGAGACTGAAATGTGGAAAGTTAGCTTTGTTAATAACTTTATTTTATTTGTTTATTTTTTAAAATTTTATACTGGAGTATAGTTAACAATGTTGTGTTAGTTTCAAGTGTACAGCAAAGTGATTCAATTGTACATATACATGTATCTATTCTTTTTCAAATTCTTTTCCCATTTAGGATGTTACATGAAGGCTCTATTTATTTTAAATTGGATTTTAATTTTAAATGGTTTGTCCTTATTTTGAAAATATAATATGGAGAATATTTTGTCTCAGATTTTGAGTTTCTTTCACGAAAAAATTTCATATCTTAATATATGTAAACATATTCTACGTTGGCCTTTTTATCCTCTTGGGCAATTACTAAAGTAATTCATAGACCTGTTCTTATTGGTAAATAGAGATAAATTAAATTTGTCAGGACACTAAAGTAGCATTAGGTAAATTAAGATCCATTGACCTATAAGATAACTAATTCTCTAGAAATGAAACTGTTTATTTCTTAACTCATATAAGTTTGTATTGGAATTTTGAGGGTGCTAATGAAATTACTGTTTAATGAGCTCTTATTTAGTAGTGTACAGTATGAAATTCTGCCCAATGATAATACATGTATGTAGAAATTGTGAACAAGTTTTCTACATGTGAATAGAATTCTAAGCCTAACTAAATATTTTAAACTCTTTATGTTTTGTGATTTAAAAGCAAGTCTCTGGAAAGAAATTACAGTGTGAAAATAAGTAAAATCCTAGTATGGTTTGCTGTGTTATAGTTTTTGCCTCTGCTACAAGGCAATGATACGACATTAGGCCAACCCCTTTCTTCAACTGTGAAATGAGGGCATGTATGTTGATCCCTCAAGCCATTTTAGGCCTCTATATGATTTAGTAAATTGTAACTCCTTCTAAAATATGGACTGTTTTTTCTCTGTTTTTAAGCCATGCTTATGGTTGTGTGCTATCGACAAAAAAAAATGATTAATTATCTTACTTCAGTTCTGTAGTCAGCAGAGCTGAAGCAACCAGTGGCAAGTCACACAAGGAAAAACACACCATCTAGAGCTGTTGATGGAAAAATAAATGCTATTCTTTCTCCTTCCAAAATTTAATATGAGTAAATTAAAAAGACAACACAAGCACTGCTAGACATTTCTAAGAATACACCGTATGACTATCACTATTTTCCTCCCATGGTTATTATATGATCTAGCATCAGCATGGTGCTGTTCATTTCTTCCATGTATAAAGCTTTAAGTAATTAATACAATGGTATTGGAGGTTATGACTCTTTCAGTAGCAAGTAGGAATCTATCTCAAACTACATTTATAAAAATGAAATTTACTGGGTCACATAATTTCAAAATAGTGGGATAGTACTGGCTTCAGGCCTAGAATCCAGAGCTTGTATGAGCCAACATACACATCTTACCATCTCTTGGCATGGTTTTCTTTTGTCTTGACTTCATTTGAACAACTTCTTGCCATGGTGTGTGTGGTTAGAATGGCCAGTATCACAATTCTTCCACTCAGCAACTTCAGTGTAAAAAGCTTCTCTTCCTTAATTGTCCCAGTAAATGTTCTTCACCTGAGTTACCTTGGCCTGAGTTACCACCTAGAGGTCACATGCCATCTGAACCATGCATTTGGCTCAAGGGGATGGACTCTTCCTATTGTCCAAATTAAGTGTGTTCTCATACCTGGAACTTGCCAGGGGTGGAGGTGGGAACAATGTCAACCTGCCTGAATTGCATAGGCTAGGATCTGGGGAGGAGTGATGATGTAATAACAATCAGGGTGCTGTTCTCAGAAGAGAGAATGACTGCTGGGCAGGCTCAAGCAATAGATAGCCACTCCAATAAGGAATCAGAAAGGAAGAAAAGTCAGAAAGTAAAGTACCACTCTTTCAACAACTATATTTTGAGTGTTGCTAAGTGTCCCATATACTTAGAACACAGAAATGGACAAAACAAACAAATATCCTTATTCTTATGTTATTTACTCTGGTGGGAGAGACAGAATATGTGTTGACCTCTAGCAAAATATTGTGTTTCGGTCTGTTCCGGCTCCTATAACAGAATAACATAGGCTGGGTGGCTTAAAAACAATAGAAATATATTACTCATAGTTCTGGAGACTGGGAAGTCCTAGATCAAGGCACCAGCAGGTTTAGTGTCAGATGAGAGCCCACTTCCTGGTTTATAAATGGTCATTTTCTCAGGTCCTCACATGGTGGAAGGGACAAGGGAATTCTCTGGGGTTTCTTTTATAAGGACACTAATCTCATTCATGAGTGCTCTACCCTCATGACCTAATCACCTCCCAAAGGCCCCACCTCCTAATACCATCATATTGGGGTTAGGACTTCAACATGTAAATTCAGAACATAAACATTCAGTCCATAGTAACTGGTGCAGTATACTTCATGATATGGGAACTATTTGGATTCATGTTTGGTTCAAGACGGGGTTTGCATGATTAATTCACTTCTCACTTCCACCCACTGTAATTTTGAGGACAAATGCTAAGGATTTTGTTTTATTCTCCTTACAGTTGATTATTGCCTATAATAGAAACAAACCTCTGCAAACTTAACAACAGGATTTTTAAACCTGCAATATGTCATACATTATAGTAATCTTTGCTTAATTTCATTAGTAAAAAGATTCTTTTTCATATACCTTTTGGGGAGTTCATTAGCTGTCCTTTAGAAAGCTTTTCCCAATTTCTGGACTCCTGTTTCCATGATAATATATGACTTCATGGCAAAGATAAAATTAGTTTTTATTTTCCTATCCCTTCTACCCCTCAGCCTCCCCAGATATCTTGAGGCAAGGAAAATTTTTAAAAACTATTCCTTAGCATTCTTGATATTACCTGGAAGGATTCTTTTTTTTCTTTTCTTTTCAAGGATTCTTTTTTTTCTTTTCTAAAGGAATAAAAGCAAAATGATTTTTAAAAATCCTAGGTGTTTTGCAAAAGAAGTGCTAGCTGGTTCTTATGTGTTAAAATATTAGAACAATTCATCCACAACAGTTAATAAGAAAGAAAAGTTTAATGCATAAGGACATTTAAATTAATTCAACTCTACTACATGAACCTTTGGTATGTATCTGGTAGGAAACTCTAGTTAGCTATAATATTAAAGAAACTAGTGTCCTAATAGTAAACCATCTTCCTGGGATAAGAGGCTCTTCCTGAATCTGATTTAACACTTTTTTTCCTCCAAAAGAGGAAAAAGGATGTAAGTTAGCGTGAAAAGTTTTCCTTTTAAAATCTACCCCAAAATTCATTACAATGTTATGAATTCCTTTTCAAATTACAAATGAATATAAAATGCTGTACTTAAACCATTGTGTATAAATTGGAAGCAGCCTATTTTTACAGCCATGCATATGAAGAGATTCCTAAGCTCTCAGAGCTGGAAAATTTATATTTTTATCAATTTTAAATTTAGGCCACATTTCAATTTTAAAAGAAAAGTTGTAGCCTAAACTCAAACCCTATTTGTGAATACATGATTCTGCACAACTCCTTATATAACACAAAGTCATCTTTAAGGCATGAATTTGGCGTCTGTTGCCCATTCCTAACATGTTTTCTAAATATTTACTCCGTCATATTCTTTTTTTTTTTTTTTTTCTTTTTGCGGTATGCGGGCCTCTCATCATTGTGGCCTCTTCCGTTGTGGAGCACAGGCTCCGGACGTTCAGGCCCAAAGGCCATGGCTCACGGGCCCAGCCGCTCTGCAGCATGTGGAATCTTCCCGGACCGGAGCATGAACCCGTGTCCCCTGCATCGGTAGGCGGATTCTCAACCACTGCGCCACCAGGGAAGCCCCTGTCATATTCTTTAAAGAGAATGTGATCCTCCTTATGGTATGAAGCTTGATATTCCAGTTAATGGTCTTTTGCTCTTGGGCCTGATAGAGAATCCCTAATTTTTCGGAGACTATATACTAGTTTAGGATTAATTTATCATGCTTGCTTTTTACATAACTCTTACTTATTTTTGACGTAGTGTGTTTATTCAACATTATGACTCTTTGGCATTTTATTTTTTTATTTTTATATGTGATGGGCACACGTAATTTTAAAATGTTAATCAAATTTTGAATTTCTTAGAAAAACATGAAAAAAAATCTATAATTCAATAACATTTATTCAGTATATACTAGGGAGAATTTAATATATAAACGTTAAAAAATATTTCATTGTGGGGGCTTCCCTGGTGGCGCAGTGGTTGAGAGCCCGCCTGCCGATGCAAGGGACACGGGTTTGTGCTCCGGTCCGGGAAGATCCCACATGCCGCGGAGTGGCTGGGCCCGTGAGCCATGGCCGCTGGGCCTGCGCGTCTGGAGCCTGTTCTCCACAACGGGAGAGGCCACAACAGTGAGAGGACCGCGTACCAAAAAAAAAAAAAAAAATTTCATTGTGGAATAGATATCAAAATTATATGACGATAAATTTTAATTATTACATAAACATTTCATTAAATATAATAGGCATTATTATTTTCTTGAAATTCTCAGTACTTGGATGTTCCATCAATCCTTAACTATCTGGCAAGTGTAGATTAAAGAGAAAAATGTCAAATTGCTGTTCCTACAATGAACCATTCATGTTGTTAAAGATACTGTATAGAAAAATATATAGAAATAATGTTATACTACTGACCAAGGTATATGGGATTGGGATGTTATACGACAATTACAAAATAAGTGAAAGTGTTTGCTCTTCAGGCAAGGGTGAGATGAATGGAGGGTCCTAGACAGTGAGTAACCAAAGATTGAAAGCAGAAACTATGTCTCTGTGGTTGTTAGTACCTAGGGTAACAAGTAAGGGAATTAGGCTAAAAGGTAGAGGATTATACTAAGAGTCAGAAGTCAAAGAATTTTAGAATCATTAGCTCAGAGTAAATAGGTCTCAGAGATTTTATTTAATTATTTAAATTATAAACATGTACTGAATGCAGAGTCCTGTAATGGTGATGATGCAGACTGGAATGGAATCCCAGATCAGTCATTTAGATTATCTGAGAGCCTTATGCAATTGACATGTGCCTCAGTTTCATTATCGATAAAAATGGCAAAACAAAACACAGTTTACCCTTGGATAATGCAGTGGTTAATCTGCCTGTAATTTATAGTCTGCTCTCCATATCCGAGGTTCCTCAACATCCTTGGATTCAACCAACCACGGGCCATATAGTATGGTAGTATTTATTGCTGAAAAATATCTGTGTGTAAGTGGATCCATGCAGTTCAAACCCATGTTGTTCAAGGGTCAACTGTAAAATGAAACTAAACAAAAACACCTTATATGTTTGGGATCTTTTTGGGGTTTTTGTTTTTGTTATATATATAGAAAATCATGAAATTCACCTTCCACATAGTAAGCACTCAACAAATTATACTTACTATGATCTGGGTAAAGAAACAGTCTCTTTCTAAAATGAGTTTGTGATTCTGTTGGAAAGAAAGACATAAAATAAGTAACACAAATGGATAGGAATTGGGGATGTGAAGAATCTGGGTTCAGTGCGGAATCTGAGCTTGTTGTATTTTAAGATGGAAAGTTGGAGCAAGGGTTGATCTAGAATCTAAAAGGTCAGGTGCAGTAAGATCAGGATACAAGTATTCAGAGCACAGAATGAATCCAAATCCCAAGGCTGAGTGAGTAATTTCTGTGGTCTATTTTATATTTCCTGAAGGAGTCTTCCTGGCTGAAGGTCAAAGTAATAACTATAGTTGCTTCATGGAGAGCAGAATCCCTGTGGCTGCAAACCTTGCCATTTTGTTGTTGTTGTCATTGTTGTTATTGGCTATAACATAGGAGGAAAAGTGTGGTTAAAGGAATATTTTTACAGTTCAGTTCTGGTCTGTGAATATCATCAAAAATAAAATTTAAAGTGTTAATAAATAATTATTCTAATATTATAACTTTATTTTATCTTAAATCATAGGTCCTGTTTTTGTGCATGACAGTAATTCTCCTTCTTGATTTTGAATTTGTCTTAAAATAAAACTAGGCATGTGAAAGTCCCTAGCAGAATTTGTAGAACATTTCCACTCTCTTTTTGTCTGTATTCTTTACTTTTCCTTGCTCTGCTATATCATCATAAGAAAAATGCATATTAATTATTACTGTCTAAAAAGTAAATAAGAAATGTAAGGTTTCCAGGATTAAATGATGATGAAAGTAATATAAATAAAAGAAAAACTAGATTAAGTTTATATAGATAATATCATTTTTTTCTAATTCTTTTTTTTAAATGATGGAAAGAAATAAATGAATAAAAGTGAATTTCATTTTACTTTTTAACATTAACATTCAAGGATTTTTTGGAAAACTTAAAAATAAATTTTTATGTGACACTATTCTGTATTCTAGAAAAGAAAATTATTTTATTTCAGCATCTTTGCAGTTTTGTTTTCAAAACTGTGCATTATATTGAATAATTTCTGAATGTGCATGCTATTTCTCTTCTCTCACTTAATTACTTATTTAGTTCAGGGCATAAATCAATATTTTGAATGAAAGCCCTCAACCTATAGCACTGTTAATCATAAAGATGGTAGTTACTTCCCCTGTTTAGCTTTAAAAGTTCAAAATACCAAGTGAGACAAACTGTAATTTTCTTTTACCTTATGATTTATAACTATAAATAATTTATAAGTCATTTTTTTAATAATTGGTCATTGACACTGTAAACAATGTAAAATCATTCTAGAATCTTTAATCTTAATAGGAGAAATTTTTAAAATAAATTCTGTCAGAAAATACTGTCATGGTTGATTGAAGTGCTGTCCTTCAGTTTCATTTGTAAATTTTTTTTTTAAAAAACAGGTAAGAATGACAAAATTTAGAAGATGTACTTTTCCTCTGGTGGTGCCTTTGTGAAGATAATATCAAACGTTAATGCCTCAGAGTCAATTTTCATCAGTTTACTGAGTCAAAGTTTCAGTAAAACTTGAATAATTTTCTTTCACTAATGGTTATTTTAAATTCTTCCTACTTCCAACTTAATACAAATTAAGACAATTTCTTTGTTAGACTGCAGCACTTGACTTATTATCTTGCATCTAAAAGAATATGAAGTTATGGTCTCACATTGGGTAAACTTTCATTCTAAAGATGGTTTAGATACACAGTATTATTTCTTTCCTATGGGAAAAATATTAGTTGTATATCATTCATTCAAAATATGTAAAGGCCATTTAGTGTTTGCAAGGAACTCTACTTATCGATGCAGATTAAAGTGATCAAGGAGAAAACAAATTCAGAATGAGAGAAAACACCTTGGAGTAGTTTAGCTGTGGATGCACAAGGAATAGCACCTTAAATCAACTCCTAAGTCAACCTTGGGGCAGGAAAGTCAAGAGAACATGAAACAGGAAAGGGAAACTCCTTCTAAGAGGTAGCACTTTTGATAGGAAAAATAAATAAACCATTTGTTGAACAATTCTAAAACTAAAAAGCAAAATATTTATTGATTATCCTGCTGCCTATTCTGGAGTAGCACAGTCTTTTCATACCTATTTTATTTTGCTTAATTTTTTGTGGTTGTGATGGAAAGAGAGGAGGAGAGATGGTGCTGGGAGACAACCTCCTGAAGTTAGAACTTCTCAAGGTCAGGGACTGGAGTGTCTCATTTATGTCCTTGCTTTCAGTACTTTGTTCAGAGGCCATCAAATAAGAGACTTTCAACTAAAATAAAAGTTGGTGCAGTCTTTAAAGGATTGCCAAATTACTGACCTCTTATCTCCAACATGCCCTAGGGAAGACGTTAGCAAAGAGCACTGAGCCTACCACCTCCTGTCAGTAATCAAGATTCATTTATGTTAATAATCCCTTTTTTAAAAGCAAGTCAGGCAGGAAATTTAAGTCGATTCACACTTCTACATAAATTACCTCCATCAGATAAGCAAACAAATTGCTTTTCTGTTTATGCTATCTCAGATCTTCTGCCCCAGGATATTATTTCAGGCAGTAGAGGAGAGGTGTGAGTTTCTAATCTGCTTGGAGGAATAGAATGAGGGCATGGAAAAGAAACTTCCTCTTTTCAAAAATTTCACTTAGGGTCTTTGTATGAGTTAGAAAATCCTTTCAAGAGCATTTGTTCTACGCTGCTGAGGCCTGAGCTAATGTAAAATAATAAGACCTGAATTTATGACTTTGTTCTGTACATCAACCATAATCACTGGATTATGAATAGAAGCCCAAATATCATTTGACCATTTGCCAATGGCCCAATGTACTTTGTGACCAAACAAAGAAAATATAAGTTCTAAATCTGACTTTTCTTGTGGGCTCACCATTTTTTAGCCCAGAACCAGATAATTGGTTTTGTTTTTCATGTTTATACATATCGTTTAATTATGGTAACTAATAGTAGCTACAGTGGCCAAAGTTCACAGATCAGCCCCTATGGAAATGCATAGAATCAAGTTTCTGTTCCCATTTTTATAAAAAGATTGACTAGAAGAGAACATTGCCACCTTATTCATTATGTATAGCTCATTAGTTCCCCTGTCAACTTTCCTTTGCTTTTAATCAATTGAAAGAGAAAGCCTTCACAGATTTTCAGTAGGAAACATACGGAGTTGTAGCTCATCAGTTAATGTGTGAACTTATATATAAAGGTGCAGCTGACCTTGAATATGCATCCTTCCGGAGTTGCCTCTTATAAATCCTGTGATCAATAAATGACATAGTATTCCAGCCCCTTCACAACTCACCTTCAAATATCTGTTTTTCCTACACATTATCTAAGCTTCTGTAAAACTTCTTTCTTTTCCCTGTAACAGGCTCCAATCCTTATTATATTGTAAGTTTCATAAAAGAAGGGCTTAGCATTTCTTTTCAATTTTGAGGTATGACTATAAAATAATGAGTTAACAAGATTGGTATTTAAAGAAATCCAGCTCTACTTAAATATCTAAATGAATACTGCATATTTCTAAGGAGTCACCCTGAGTGGCAATACTTTTATTCCAAGGGTGTTGCCATTACATGAAGGTTATTGCTGTTGTTCTTTTGGGATGGCATTTAGAACCTATTCAGTATTTTCAAGCTTCGATACTTCATAGTCAAGCCTCAATTTTCATTATTTACTACAAGTGAAGATTTTTCATTATCCGCTTTTAAAAGTAACCAGGGGGATTTAATATACACCAATGTATGTTCTTCTTCTCTGTATATATTTGTGAAAGTACTGGGAAGAATAGAAGATTGAAAATGGGTCGATACTGGATTTGAGACTGAATGAGATTTTATATTGTTAATTAGGACTAGATTATGACCAGAACCAACCTATCTTTGGCCTTTATACCTCCTTTTGTCTCCTGGGTTTAAGGTACCAGGGTACACATAGGGCCATCCTAACTCTCAGAGATACCATGAGCTTAATGATATTTATTGGTTTCAAAGTGTGTTAAAACATTGAATGATGTGAGCCAAGTAACTTTTAAAATTTATTTTAAATTGAAACTTATTTCCACTGCAAGGGAATAATGAAAATATCTTTTCACTTTGCTCCTTAGGATAAATAAGAAAAATATCAAATGTTTGAAGGGGAAAAAATATTTTTTTTAAATAAAGAGATACTTTTGTGTAAATGAGTAAATTCCAAGTTCTCAGATGGAAGAAGCATTTAATATATCAAAACATTATTAAAAGAAGTAGAATACTTCTTTTTCATAAAAAGAGTTATTTCAACTCAAAGATTTTTTTCTTATTTCTCTTTTGAATGCACCCTTTCTAAGATATCAAGTATACTATTAAAATGTTAGTATGTATTATTTGGAAAATGAAATCAAAAGATTATTCATTTAATCATTAATTTTTGTATGAGGACAAACATAATTTCATGGGGTTTAAATCATGAACCTTAGAGATATTTTTTTCAAACTGCATCCCTACCTCCCCAGCTTTCTCTAGATTTGAAATGCCTCCTCCCTGTTTCCCCCATTTCTACTGTGATGAAAACTATTGTGTCGACTTGCAGTGTTTCTGGGTAAGGATATTGTGCAAATGAGCTTCCTAAAATCTGAAAAAATGTTGAGAACCATTAATTAAATCATGGCTATCTAAAACACATTGAATAATAGTAAGAGGTATACAATAAAATTCAATAATTCATTAATTAAAACCATAGCTGAGGTTTTTCAAAAATAATAAGCTTTTTAAACTAGAAAATATATGATATATCTAATTTAAAATGATTTCCCTTGAAACTATTATATATATATATATATATATATAGAGAGAGAGAGAGAGAGAGAGAGAGAGAGAGAGAGAGAGAGAGAGGCTTGGATCTTAAACACTGGACAAATGTAGAATGAAACATCTTTGTTATTAAAATAGGCTTAGACAAGTTTCAAACGGTTCTGCATATAAACTTGCTGACATACATAATTTCAAATCAGGCCAGTTATAGCTTTCATACTCTGAACTGAATTCAAAACTCCTACTTTCACAGTATTAGAAAGATAAATCAAATGTTTCTTTAATGCCTACTTTCATTCAATCTATACCCAGTTTTGGAGGACTGCTGTCATGATGCCAAAAACAGACTGAACTTTTAATAAAGTTCTCAATATGATAAAAAGAATCTGGGGTAATTGTATAGTACAGTCTAAGTTCTGAACTAATTTTATCCCTTTTAAATAAAATGAAACCACTACTCGTTTCTTAAAGGGCCTTTTAAGAAAATGATTGTAAGAACAGCATGATTTGTTCATCACAGAGCAAGGAATGCTGCTTTTTATAATGCATTCAAAATAAAAGGTAGTTATATTTACTTTTACAATGTTATTGCAATTTATCTTAATTGAAGTATAGTTGACATACAACATTATATTAGTTTCAGGTGTAGAACATAGTGATTCAACATTTATATACATTATTAATTGATCACTACAAGTCTAGTAACCATCTGTCACCATACAAGTTATTGCAGTACTATTTACTGTATTCCCAATACTGTACATTACATCCTCGTGACTTATTTATTTTATAACTAGAAATTTGTTCCTCAATTCCTCATCACCTATTTCACCCAACTCCCCACCTCCCTCCCCTCTGGCGAACACCAGTTTGTTCTTTGTATCTGTGAGTCTGCTTATGTTTTGCTCATTTTTTGTTTTGTTTGTTAGATTCCACATATAAGTGAAATTATACAGTATTTGTCTTTCTCTGTCTGACATATATCACTCAGTGTAATATTTTCCAGGTCTATCCATGTTGTTGCAGATGGTAAGATTTCATTCTTTTTTATGGCTGAGTAATATTCCATTTTGTTTTCATATCTTGGGTATTGTAAATAATGCTGTAGTGAAACTAGTGGTGCAGATACCTTTTTGAATTAGTGGTTTTTTTCCTTTGGGAAAATATCCAGAAGTGGAATTGCTGGATCATATGGTAGTGTTATTTTTAATTTTTTGAGGAACCTCCATGCTGTTTTCCATAGTGGGTATACCAATATTCAATCCTACCAACAACACATATCCTAGCCAACACTTGATTTTTGTTTTTTTGGTAATAGCCATTCTGACAGGTGTGAGGTGATATCTCACTGTGGTATTGATTTGCATTTCCCTGCTGATTACTGATGTTGAGCATCTTTTCATGTGTCTGTTGGCTATTGTTATGTCTTCCTTAGAAAAATATCTATTCAGGTCTTCTGTCCATTTTTTATTTGGATTGTTTTTTTGATATTGAGCTGTGTGAGTTCTTATATATTTTGGACATTAACCCCTTATCAGATATATGATTTGAAACATCTTCTCCCATTCAGTAGGCTGCCTTTTTCATTTTGTTGATGATTTCCTTTGCTGTGCAAAAGCTTTTTAATTTGATGTGGTCCCATTTGTTTATTTTTGCTTTTGTTGCCCTTGCCTTAGGAGGCAGATCCAAAAAGATATTGGTAATACCAGTGTCAAAGAGTACACTGTCTATGTCTTTTTGGAGGAGTTTTATGGTTTCAGGTCTTACATTTAAGTCTTTAATCCATTTTGAGTTTATTTTTACATATTTTACGAGTGAGAAAGTGGTCCAATTTCATTCTTTTGCATGTAGCTGTCCAATTTTCCCAATACCATTGATTGAAGAGACGCTTTCTTCCTGATGGTATATTCTTTGCTTCTTTGTCATAAATTAATTGAATACATAAGTGTAGGTTTACTTCTGGGCTCTCTATTCTGTTACATTGGTCTATGTGCCTGTTTTTATGCCAGTACCATACAGTTTTGGTTACTTAGCTTTGTAGTATACTTTGAAATCAGGGAGCATAATACATCCAGGTTTGTTCTTCTTTCTTAAGATTGTTTTGGCTCTTAGGGATCTTGGAGTTTCATACAATTTTATGATTATTTGTTCTAGTTCTATGTAAAAATGTCATGAGTATTTTGATAGGGACTAAATTGAATCTGTAGATTTCTTTGGGTAGTATGGACATTTTAATGATATTAATTCTTCTGATTCATAAGCATGGTATATCTTTCCATTTATTTGTGTCAGCTTCAATTTTTTCCACAATGTCTTATATTTTTCAGAGTACAGGTCTTTCACCTCCTTGGTTAAATTTATTCATGGGTATTTTATTTTCTTATGCAATTGTTTTCTTAACTTCTCTGTCTGATAGTTCATTATTAATGTGGAGGAATGCAGCATGTTCCTGTATATTGATTTTTTATCCTGCAACTTTACTGAATTCATTTATTAGCTCTAATAGGTTTTTGGTAAAGTCTTTAGGGTTTTCTAAATATAGCATAATGTCATCTGCAAATAGTGACAGTTTTGTTCTTTCTTTCCAATTTGGATGGCTTTTATCTCTTTATTTTTCTTTTTTCTTTCTTTTTTTCTTTCTTTTGTATGTGTGTCTGTGTGTGTGTGTGTGTGTTTGATTGCTGTGGCTAGGATTTCCAGTACTATCTTGATTAAAACTGGTAATAGTGGACATTCTTGTCTTGTTCCTCATCTTAGAGGGTTCATCATACATGGTCTTTATTATGTTGGTGTATGTCCAACATAATAAAGTGGTGTATGTCACACTTTGTTGAGTTTTTATCATAAATGGATGTTGAGTTTTCTCAACTGCTTTGTCTCCACTTATTGAGATGATCATATGATTTTTAATCCTTCATTTTGTTAATGTGGTATATCATGTGATTGATTTGCAAATATTGAACCATCCCTGGAATAAATCCCACTTGATGATGTTATATAATCCTTTTAATGTATTGTTGAATTTGATTGGCTAATATTTTGTTGAGGATTTTTACATGTATGTTCATCAGGGATATTGGACTGTAATTTTCTTTTTTTGTAGTGTCTTTATCTGGTTATGGTATCAAGGTAAATCTGCCCTCATAGAATGTGTTTGGAAACATTCCTTCCTTTTCGATTTTTTGGGAATGGTTTGAGAAGGATAGGTATTATCTCTTCTTTAAATGTTTGGTAGAATTCACCTGTGAAGCCGTCTTGTTCTGGACTTTTGTTTGGTGGGAGTTTATTGATTACTGATTCAATTTCATTACTAGTGATTGGTCTGTTCAGATTTCAATTTCTTCCCTTAATAGTTATGTTAGATTGTTTATTTGGGATTTTTCTTTAAGTAAACAACAATATTGACCAAATATAATAAAGTAAATTCAAAAAGCCACAAAACACATCTTAAAATTTGTTCTGAAGATGAAAAAATAATTTAAAATGCAGTGACTATCTAAATCAGGTCCCTCCAGTGTGCAAGGTATTCATCTTCATAATTAGAACCAAAATGCTTGGTAATATTATTTTTGTTTACACATACTTTTAAAAAGTATTCGTCATGCTTTTTATCTTTCTGCTCTTTTATCTTTTTTTTTTTTTAAAGACAAGTAGTCAGGTAAGTAATCACTGATGCAGATCTTAACAAATATGAACAATGACCTTTCCTTTGAGAATATTGAAAGCTACCCTAGAAAGAAGTTTATATATATATATATATATATATATATATATATATATGTATGTATACATATATACATATATATAACTCAAACATTGCAAGTACATCTAGGAAACGGCTAACAGTTTATTTGATGTATGATATATGTAACAAATTATTTTTGCGACCGTCATTCATCTTAGTCTGTAAGACAGTAATAATATTTATAATGAACTTAAAGAGCAACAACAACAAAAATAATTGGAGAAATTAACACTGAAGATATATATAAATTAAGTCACTCATCACACAATTGCCACATATTCAAATACGATAAATGTTAAGTAATACATGAACAGGTAATTTTTTTTACCTTTAAAATTTGGAAGGATTAATGCTTATTCAGCTAAGTTATTGAATAAGATATTTTTCATCCTACAAAAAGTTAAAAAATAAAATTTGGAAGGATTAGCTAAGAGAGAAAGATGTAAAAGGGTTGCAATTTCAGTGCAGGAGTGAATTTCAGAATTTAAAGAGGTTGAATATATTTTTAAAGGTAAATCACAACCTGTCTTATTAAAAGGAAGACAAGTTTATGTTTATAATTTTAAAACATATAATCCTCTAAACTCTAGCATGTTTTCGACAAGTGTTCTGCTTTTGTTATCAGATAATGCTGGTGTTTGGCAGTGGAATGGGGTTCAGTCTTCCTTCATAGCATTGTTACCAATAAACACATGAATAGAATGAAAAGATGTACTTCTTTTTCTCTTTATAATGTTCTAAGGAGAAGACCAAAAACATGAGAAAGATGTTTGATTGTCCTGATTATTATTTTTCATATAGATTTCTAGATTTCTGCAATTGGATGTGTTTTACATGAACTCTTGATATATAGACACCACTACCACTAACAAAAAGGAGTTGTGATTGTGAAGTTCTAATGGTATAGGAGACACTTTATTTTTAGAGGAGAGGTTAGTTATTTAAAGGTCATCTGAAGCTGAACTGTATTTCAGTAACTTCCTGAAAGCATTTCAGTTCCAATTTAGAGACTTTCTTTTTCTGATCAATTCAAAATAATTATCATATATATAAAGTATAGTTTACATATTATTTCTTTCTGTTTACAGAACTTTGAACTTTAGGATTTTATAAACAGTAGAAATGTGGTAAATAAATAATAAAAAATAGAGAGAGAGGAAGTGAGACATACACAGAGAGAGACCTGCTCTTTCTGATCAATTTTAAGCAATCTTCATCTGTACATATATGCATAAAATACATATATATGCATAAAATATTAGGCAGTATAAGATTATTCACCACTGATACGATTAAATTCTTTTAAGCTAAAGGAAAAATGTCACTTGTACTTCTTTAGTTTCATTAAAATAAACAATTCCAGTAATCTTCTGAATCCCTTTTCAGCCAACAGCTCTGTGACATCTTGCCTCTACACGTGATACTGCCTTCTTAGCCAATTCCAACTCAGAGAGATGAGTAACCATGGCTCCATCCAATTTTCCACATGACATCTGTGGCAGCAGAGGCATTCACAAGACCTCTTTCCTGGAGAGCTCTCCCTTGGGTGGAGCTTGAATTTCTGTTAGAAAATCATTGACACAGGAATTCAAACAGGACTTTGCTTTAGGACTAGATGCTGCCAGGGCTCAGACGCTGACAAGGCCATGTTTCTTATCTCTGGGATTTTCTGCCCTTCCCCCATGAAGCTCGGTTCCTCCAGGCTGGCAGGGAACTCGCCTCTGGACTAGAGGGTGACAGACCCCCTTTGATGAGGAGCATCCACAAGCAGACTCTTGCTATTCATTGAGCTGCACAGCTGTGACAACTGGATCCTGCCCGGGTGTCAAAAATAGGGGGCAGGGCTTCAGTATAAGCAAAAGGGAAGACAGTTTAAATACAAATGAACTGCTTTATGCTCTGTGAATTTATCTTTCCCCAGTTGCCCTGATTTAAGATCCATGCTTTATTTTACTGAAACTTCATAGCTGTAAAGTGACCATCTCTTCCATAGGTGCATATGAAAAAAATAATAATCCTGTTTTCACACCTCAAAAGATATTTTTTCATATGTAAATGGCTTGGTGGATCTTTGGCTTTAATGTTTTCACAACTGTGTTCTCCCTTATTAAACACTGGGTTCAGCATAAAATAGGTTCTTACTGACTCATCTTCAATACTATTGTATGCTTTGTCTGACTGCAGGTTGTGTGGAATAATAATAATGACTCAGTGGATTTTTTTAACCTTTTTTGTGAACAGAAAGCCTGAGTATTTAATGAATAAACTGCTCACATCTTGAAGGAATACAGGCATGTTCACCAGGCGTTTTTAGAGTAACCTGAAAGAGAATCTGTAGCAGGTGACTATTTCCAGCTAAGCAAAGCTTAAAAAGCACATAAAGAGTTAATTCAACTCTAAAAATGAATATGATAATCAGGGCATAATTTATCTCTGAAGAAACATATTTATTGTGTCTGCTATTTGATTAGATGGTTTCAGTGTTCAATTAATCAGTTATGTCTCAATATCGTTCC
The DNA here is from genome assembly GCF_949987515.2 of Delphinus delphis. NCBI lineage: Eukaryota > Metazoa > Chordata > Mammalia > Artiodactyla > Delphinidae > Delphinus > Delphinus delphis. Next base: position 52,283,134 of record NC_082686.1, read on the forward strand.
TGAGAACTGCTTAATTAATCTGTTGCACTGCAACTCTATTCATTCTTCTAGCTATCCCTCGCCCCATTTCAAATGACAAAACCCAGGAACTGTGCCATGTAAAGACTTTATGTCAATGTCAGGTGAAGGTTGATAAGTGGCTGACTTTTTTTCTTTATTAGGTTAATCAAACCAATCAGCCTGATAAGATTTACATTTGCCAAAAATTTTAATGGGATGAAACTAATGAGAAATAGAGGAAGAAAATCACCAAAAGAATGATGGCATTGTTTGTATACCTCGATGGAAGTATACTCCTTTTATCAAAGGGATTGTTTTCTCATTTTTTTTCCAAACGATGAATTTAAAAATGCTGCTGGTTGAACCCAAACTAGTCTATTATGCTACACTACCACATCTGTAATTAACAAATAAAACATGATAGGTCCTTGTGTCTTTGAAGAAGAAAGTGTTCCACATGTTTACTGCCTTCTGGGCACTAGTTATCGCTTCCCAAATGCTACTAATAGTTCCAATTACAGTACCATGAATATTTACAACAAATTTACTAGTTTGAAGGTGCTTCACGTACAACATAGAGTAGCCACTCCAAGTAGTGGTTGAGATACTCCACCAATTAAATCACAGGGTCACAGTATTTTCATCTCCTTATCTGTTTTCCATGCTTGGAATCTCTCTTCTCTTTCATTCTTTCCTTCCTGATATTGACTGAGACTCCATAGTATCCCCTCAGTGTCATTCCTTTTTGCCCTGCAGAAGCAGAGGCATTTTGGTAGAAGTTCTACCAAAATTGGTATGCAGATTTCATATCATTCCTCTTCATCTTCTCAATGCCCAGGGCCAACTGTCATCTCCCAACACCACCTCACATAGACCCATTTAGCATTACAAAAAGGATTTAAAATACTTTGAATCAATCATGGTTATCCCACATAACTTCTAAAATAAAATAGTCATGAAAGTATAGGGTAGTGATTCTTTAATTGTGTGGGTGCCATAAGCCCCTTTGAGAAGATTAATAGTAATAATAATATTTGTATTATACTTCAGTACTTTTCATTTGTCAGGTACAATTTTAATTTTTATATAAAACGTGTATTATTTCATTTAATCTTATCTTCAAATCATTCCTATGTGCTATTATCTTACCCATTATACACATGAGAAAACTGAGGCACTGGAAGATTAAATGACTTGCTCAAGAGCACACACCTGCCCTATTGAAAGGGAGATAACATTATATTTATAATATTTTTAATGTAATTCTGAAAATTCTAGCAGGATCAGGACAAGTGTCTTGCTTTTATCAACTAATTCTATAATCAAATAATACGTTTCTTATTCATATTCATAGAGACTAATCACAGAATTATCCAAGAGATTATCTATTAGCTAGGTTTCATTTAGTGGCAACTAACAGTAAACAAACTATTTTAAGCTAAAAAGAGAATTTATTGGCTTGGAGTGCTAGGAAGTACAGGGTACAGATGACTTTAGGTCTGGCTGGATTCAGGTACTAAAACATGTCATAGGATATTGTCTCTCCCTATCTCTCTACATGCTTTCCTCTGTATTAACTTCATTTTTTAACATGGGAAGCTGAGTACCACAAAGGCTTGGAAGGTGGACCATGAGTCAGCTTGTATTTCTGTCCTGGCTCCTTCATTTATTAACTAGTAATTTCCAGTGATATCCCATTAGAAAGAGAAATTCTGAATACACTCTTCCTCATTGTTTACTGCTAGATAGCACCTGGAATGGTGCTGGCACACAGTAGGTGCTCATTAAAATTTGTTGAATGAATGACACCATGTAATAACAAACACTTGTTCAGTTACTGTAAGAGGTTAAGGCAGACCCCTGTTTTTTAAGATATTGAAGTATTAGAGATGATAAGTTCAAAGTATAGAAAAGGCAATGTAGATATGATACACATAAAAAACATGTAAGTGTAAATTGAATGACTTAAAAAGTTATAAATTGCCAATGGCAAAATGCAAATAGGTACTGGTAAGTTATTCACTAAATTGAGCCCTTACAAACAATTTCAGTGTTATAGTAGGTACAAAGCATCGTTACCTGCTGTTTTTCTATGCATTTTCAGCAAAAGCATATTCATAGTTTGTGTAATAAGTGTTTATCCAAGCTTGGATGAGACTTATAAAGCAACTAAACGGGTTTTCCCTGGACTCCTGTTTGTATTTTACATGTGGATATATAGTCAGCTCAAACTCATTCAAGTACAGAAAGGTGACATGCTTCTTCTTAAATGAGTACAGCAGAGTCCATAGGTAGATTTTTAGCTACATTATATTAAAAGTGTTTCTTTCTAAGTCAAACATATGAAAGCTTCTGCTTAATATAGACTTCAGGGAAAAACAATTCCAGTTAGGCATGTTTTCTCTCTAAATCTAAAGGTTTGTAAGTTTACAAATCTAAAGGTTTGTAAGTGTATTCACACAAATATTTACACAAATATTCACACAAATATGTAAAATTAACCATTTTTAAATGATCTGAGTATTCGAAACTAATGTGCCTTATTATATAGAGCATATAAAGTTTAAACCTTTCTTAATGATTTATGGGTGAACGTCATGAATATCAGTTACACACTGATGCACTCAGGTGTTTGGGATTATTTGCCTTTGTTTTAAATGACGTTACTATTATCATGACCCCCCATTAGAGTTATTTATTTATCTATACCCCATCTTATGCTAAAGGGCTTAATGTTCCTTACAAAATAATACATTTTTAAGGACTTAAATAATTTTAAGAAAACGAGGCAATCAAGACACAAATGAATTAAGTAAAACTATTAAAATGAGGCTGGGGATGATATTAGTACAAAGTGCGTGTTAGGAAGTGCTGTTTATTTGTTAGAGGAAGGCACAAGTGAGTAACAGCCAACAAAGACAGGGATATGTCACATGAACTGCAAGTTCTCATGTTCAGATGTGCAGAAGAATCAGAACTATTTCTGGTACTGAGAAAAACTTTCTGGTGTTTCCATGTGTTCCCATATGCTCTCTAATTCTACCTGGCATGTCTTACCACTCCTCACTGACTTACTCAAAACACTGCTCAGAAATCCGTGATGCATTCCTAGAATGGCATTGTTAGGTGCCCCTCCTTTGTAATACTGTCATTTGAGACATATCAGTATCATTGCACTTAAAACAGTGTATTATAATTATTTCTTTAATCATCTTTCTGCACCATGGTTTTGAAAGCTTCTTAATAGCAGTGGCTCTGTGTTATTCATTATATTTTATACAAAACCTAGCAGTGTCTGGAAAATTACAGATAATCAATAACTATATCTTGAATGAATGAAAGGGTACTGGTATTGTACTAAAGAACTTCCTAAACAATATACTCATTATAAAGATAAAAAGCTACTTTCTTAGAGCTATTTTTTTAATCTTCCTTATTGTACATGCAGTTCAGAAAAACAACAACAACTTTATAGCTGAACCAACACATCTGCAATTAGGGGACTCAACTCAGAGATAAATTTTAGAGGAATGGTTGGATTACGAATCATTATACAATCGTAAGAAGTTATTTCACCCAAATGCTTGATATACAGTAGTCCCTCAGTGGATGCCTGAAACCGCCAATATACAGCACCCTGTATATACTATGTTTTTTCCTATACATACATTCATATGATAGTTTAATGTATAAATTAGGCATAGTAAGAGATTAACAACAATAATAAAATAGAACAATTATAACCATTTACTGTAATAAAAGTTATGTGAATGTGGTCTCTCTCTCTCTCTCTGAAAATATCTTATTGTACAGATTGAATGCTTTTTCCATCTTAACTAAGGACGTATCCTGCACTGTGACTGCAACTTTTACAGGCTGAGGTGCTACAGCAAAACTAGCATGCATTTCTCTTTCATTCTTCACGATTTCACGGATAGAAGATTCCTTCTTATCATAGATCTTAGCAACCAGAGCATACAATTTTTTTCTTTCCTATCAATTCACCTTTTTGCTTAAAGGAAGCACTTATGGCTTCTCTTTGGCATATCTGAATTGCCAGCATTACTACTGTTATACTTTAGGGCTATTATTAGGTAAAATAAGGGTTACTTGAACACAAGCGCTGTGATAGCTCAGCAGTTGATCTGATAACTCAGATGAGTACTAAGGGACCAACTACTAAGTGACTAACAGGCTGGATGCACTGGACAACGAGATGATTCACGTCCCGCTTGGGATGGAGCCGACGGCACGAGATTTCATCATGCTACTCAGAACAGCCGGCAATTTTAAAAATGTATGAATTATTTCTGGAATTTTCCATTTAAGAGTTTTGGACTGCAGTTGACCAAGAGTAACTGAACCAAGGAAGTCAAAACTGAAGATAAGGCGGGACTACTATGTATTAAGCAGTATTAAGTTCAAGGTTACTTTCCCTGGAAAGTACCTTGAAAGCAGTGGTCCTATGCTGCTCCTTTAAATGAGGAGCTGTGTGCTTCACCAGTTAGTGAAACTGGGTGTACAGTTGTCTTTTGTACAGAAACCCAGGCATATGTGGGCCAAGGCAGAATTCTACTTCAGCATGTAGAGAAATGTTAAATGTCATTAAGCATGCCAGAAATAAAGACTGCTCTAGTTGGTGTGGTTTTTTGTTTGTTTTTAAGGTTTTTTGTTTTTTTGTCTCTTTCTCTAATTAAGCTCTTGGCTATCACTTCTTACTGCTCTTTGAAACCTACCTACTCAAAAATTTCAGTTTCTAGCTTAAGATGAATTGATAAGCTAGATATGTAGGCTTAATTTTTTTAATTTTTTTTTGGCTGCGCCATGCGGCATCTTCCCTGACCAGGGGTTGACAGGGATTGAGCCCGTGCCCCCCTGCAGTGGAAGCGGTGAGTCTTAACCACTGGACCACCAGGGAATTCCCTAGGCTTATTTTTAACTTATCTAAATAAAATAAGATGAACCTCAAATAGGTACCTGAGGAATTTCCGCTAAGCATGTGGCAGCTTAGGTGGATACTAAACCTGCTTTTCTTTCAGATTCCCTATCTATATGAAGGGCACCAAAGGCTATTCAATTATCCAAACTACAAATGTGAAAAACATTTTCACGTTTGAGCTCTCTCTTACCTCTTCATATCCAGTTATTCCACAAGCTATGCCATTTAACTTCTGAAATAGCTCTGCTCCAGTTTGTCAACTCTCCCTTTATTGGGGGCTCATATCATCTTATAAGGATGACTGCAGGAACGTCCTGTCTGGTCTCTGTACCTTTCATCTTAGCCCCTCCATTCCAACCATCACATTCACCTTTTGGAGACTTTTCCCAAATGCAAATCCTTCTATACATATGCAACATCCTTAGGATAAAAGCCAAACTCCTTATTCACTTATTCATTCACACAAAATTTTGACACACTATGCACTGTACTGGGTGCTTTACATATAAAAGCTTTCCAGGATCGTATTTCTTCCTTGATTCATCTCCTAGCACCCTCTGGTCAGATCCTGTGAGTACGCTCACCATTCAGAACTATGAACTCTTCTAGCATGCAGAACGTTCTCTCACACTTCCAAGCTTCTGCACATCCTGGTGCTTCAGTGTGAAGTTCCTTTCTCTCTTAACCCTTCAAGACGCATCTCCTTCTCTGTGAAAACCTTCTTGGCACTCCTGCCCGTTACTGGACGGGGATAGAAACTTTCTCTTTGGTGCCCATATAGCCATGTTTTTCTAGTTAGCACTTAAGTGAACATTTTAATCTTGATGTTTGTAACTGTTTCCTTGCATTACTTTCCTAATAGACTGTAAAGACGGGTATTATCTTGTTCATCTTGGTATTCCCAGAGCTTTACAGGACATCTAACAAATAGTGAATGTTTGGTTAATGTCTACTGAAGAAATTACTGAATGGCCACCTCCCTGCTTCAGATGGGCAATACATTGATGGTGCTACTGTGATACAAGCCCTGTTGTATGTCTTGGTTATTTGTAAAATTATCTTCTACTTTCCCTTCCAGTTAGACAGTAAGGCCCTGTAGGGCAGTGAGTTCTTTCTCCTATGTACCTAGTAAAAGCCTTTGCACATAGTAAGTAAGTACTCAATCCATAATTGTTGAATTGAATTTTGAAAGCACTCCAACATATTTCTCTGTAGTCTGTTTGAACTTCCAAAATGATGACTTCATTGCTGTATGCTCATTAAAGGGGTATAAAGAAGGAATTGGAGAACTTCCTAGGGAAATCATTTCTTCTCTGAATTCCTGTTCTCTTCTGGCTTGCTACCACTCTGATTGACTAAGCATTAGGCTTGGGCAGAGAAGGGCCAGGAAACTGTGGGAGGAAAAGCTATATCATGCAGTAGAGACTCCATCAAAATAAAAAGAAAATTGGATTTTTTGATGGCAGAAACAGATTGAAGAAAATTGTTGGAAATATTAGTTCAAGGAGTATTGTGGGTGAGAGGAGGCAGAATCAGAAAACAGTGTGGGGGGAAGGAAGCAGTTAAAGTGAGGCAGTTTGACAGTCTGACTCTCTCTGGTATGACTAATTGAGAATTGATTGTGCATGCAGAAAGGGTATGTTTTATTAAGGGAAACGTTTTTCCCTTTTGTCTTTATGAAATCCGCTCCTCTGCAGATGTTATTCCCTTCCCATACTAAACCTTCATTAATTTATAATTCACTGCATTGCTTTAAAAGTGCTGTGCAGATTTCCTGTTTCTCTCACATACAGTGCTTCTAATAAAGTCAAGTAGGATATAGGTTGAAATGCCACTTGTCTTGAGAGCTGCATGCCAGACTTGCTGGTGCCAAAACATTTCACCAATCGTCTCTTAGATCATTGTAAATGTTTTGAAGTGCCATTTTGCAAGCTCCATGAAAGTAAATTTGAGCTCTGAAACAACTCTTACTATTGACTATAAATTGACTTTTGTTTCTGGAATCTGAAATGAAAGCTAAATGGAGTCTCTTAGTGCGGCTCTGTTAAGTTTAAGGACAGGTACGCTCACAGAGCAAGGAGCATCATTTCACTAAATGCAGACTCTGAGGGCAGAGGCAATAGGAGTGGAGAGAAGAAAATGAGTCCCCCTCCACCACCCTAACTGCTCTCTCTGCCAGTAAATCTGACAGAACTTGGGAAATCACTGGATAACGAAATGTAGAAGTCAAAATGGCTTTTCGATTTCTAGTTGCTCAACGTGCCGTTAGTGAAGATGGGAAATAAGAAGTAGGTTTAACACCATTTTTTAATTGAATCTTGCTGTATGGATACATAGAAAACAGGAAGATAACTTGACAATTTAGATAATTTTAAAAAATTTAAACATTTTGAATATGAAATGCCCAAGAGATACCTAGGTAGAGACTTTGGGTCTTTTTAGAGACTTCAAGTAAGTTTGGAGTGTGGTAGGGGGAGCTGTTTGTGGGGGTGTTGGAGTGGGTACATTAGGATGAAGTATCATCAGGGGTTAAAATCTCATACATCCCACAGGTTCAAGCTACGTCGGGATTAATGGAAATATGTGCCTGGACTAAATGGCCAATAGCTGTTCAGCTTTGGTTGGTCACTGCCAAACGAGAAAGCAGCCCCAGTGGGACCATACTTTGTATTTTTCCAAGAGAAACTAGAAAACTATTTTTTTGTCATGCATTCTCAAATGAATATCTGCAACTAGCTAAACATTGAAATTTTGTGATGGTCAAATAAAACACGTATTTGGGACAATTGAGCTACAAGTTTGAGACCTCTGGATTTGAGTCTTACTGGGGAAGTAAGACTCACAACGTGTTAAGAAATTCAAAAGAAGTATAAGCCATTACATAATTAGATGTTAAATTAAATAAAATGAGGCGTCAGTTGACAAATTTATAAGTGTAGAAGGGGAGAGCTCAATGTTGGCTGTGGTTAAACCAGAATTATGTGAAGGAGTGTGATGTTATCTGAAACTTAAAGAATGAGTGGCTATTTGTCACAGTAAGCAGGGGAGGCAAGCATTCCAAACAAAAGTAGTGTGAAGCCTAGAGATGATAATTTGGGAAGACAGTGAATAGCTTATACTAAGTGAGAACAAAGAAAGGACTAAAACTGTTTCTTCTAACCCCTAGTCCATTGTTTTCTCCTCCATGCTCTGTTACCTCCTATCTTGACTTAGGATGAAATAGAGGTATTCATTAAGAAACTAAATATTTATTGAATACCTACTCTGTGCCAAGCACTAGTTCAGGCTCTAGATGACAGTTCCTGTTAATACATGCTCTCCCATATGTATGGACACTGGTCAAACCAACCTTACTACAAATTGATTACATGGACAGTCACACTAGATACACTTTAATTATTCTAGAAGAAAGTGGAATTATTTGAGAATTTCCATAATCCTGTTAAAATATAATCAAAAATAATATTTTGAATATGAGATTCTATAGTATGTCAAATATACTCGTGTCAAATATTTCTAGAAGCAAATGGGTATAAAACAATCTCATGTTCATCAAAAGTTTATAAAAAATTAGAAGTGGATAGTCAAACTAAAACAACAGTTTGGTCAGTTAATGAATAAATTCCATTCAGCAGCCATCAAAATGAATATTTATCATCAGGACAAATATTAAAATCAGTATAAGTAATATTTTTATACTTTGCTTCCTCACCTCTCATGCACTTTGAGAAGGTGCCACATAGATTTGCGGAGAGATAGGTAGAGAGCCTAAAAGAGAAAGAACAACTATTTTGGGGGGTGGGAGCAATACTGGTGTGTCCCCCCAAAAATCTTTCATTATATATAACATTTCATTTTATGAAAAAACAATATACATGTATAAATATAAAGATACTTGGCTTTCTAGCTTCAGCAAATACCTTTGTACTTTCTAAAATATAGATTGACATATATATTAATTTTATAGATTGACATATATATCAAAAGACCCATATTTAACAGTGTAAAATGTAATGTGTTTAAAGAGTAATTACATGGTTAATCAATGAATATGAGTAAGTACTGGGCGGGGGAAAGCTTTATTCAATTGTTCATTGCCCATAGCAAAATAAATTGCAGAACATAAAGCTAAAACAAAAGTCTATGTTGATGTTTCAAACTCAATATTACTCTTAAAACACGATCAAACAGTTGGAAACCATTCCAAAAGCATGAAAGTCTAGGTAGTTTAATATAAAATATGTACTTACAAAGCTTGTATTGCATAGTGACATTCAGCTCAAAAATGCTATATTGCTGGCCTAGCCTCTCTATCCGTTTCTCACAGTCTTCTTATCCTGGCACTCTTCCAAGACACACAGAATATTAGCTGTGCACTCTCTAAATTTAACTTGAAAATTGAGAGAGATCAGATCCATATGTACAAGAAAAATAAAGTGTCAGCATGGCCATCTTAAATCTGTATCTTGGATATTATTTTTAAAAGCTACTCCTTCATAGCTGACATACTACATGCAGTTTAACCTTATTTTGCTGCATACCTTTCAGAAAACCATATTTCAATCATGAAAAGGGATACAAATCAATATCGCTTAATAATTTTGATTAAAAACTATATACCCAAAAGGAACATCCCAGCATTTGAATTTCAGTAATATTTCACCTTCCTCAGTCCTGTTTCTACTGTGTCAGCACAACATTATCTCGGGCAGCAGCTATTAGGGTTGTTGTGTCTTTAATGGTGGCTCTCTTGTGTACCTTTTACTGCCTGCTCTGATGGAATTTTTATCTTCACAAATATATTTCCTAATTTGTCTATTTCTGTGTCCAGTAAGTCTATATGCTGAGAAGGTAAACGTGCAGCAACCTTTAAGTGACATAACTTTAAAAACAGATTTTTCTAACAATGAACAACTTGACACACTTTCTTAAGTCATTTTGATAAAAAAATTAAAATTTCTTGTTAAGTTTTTTGATTTGCTATTTACAAGAATTGGGAGTTTGGAGGGTTTTGAGAAAAAGAGGATTACTCAATGAGTACCACCTGCATCACAAGGCTAAACTAATTCTCTTGAAATTTTAAAATTTGCAATTACTCTAAAAAAATCCTTTGTTGACTACATTTTTCATAGTGAATGTGTTATAATATATAACTGTGGAATATTGAGGCCATGGATTCAGAGAAGAGATGAAGCTATTTAGGAATTGGGGAGATTTTGTTCTGTTACTGAAGTATTTTCCCTGAAGTCACTTAGTCAATAGAAGGAATAGCAGTTTCCCAAGGACTACAGATTACTTTATCTGGATGATTGGCAATTTATAAAATTTGCATCCTTCCTAAGGAAGGTTTTTTATAATGCACAGATATTTGTTCACCACAAGCAAGATTAAAATAAGCTAACAAAATGTGCAGTTTCTTTTGCCATAGTTAGTGCCTGTAAAATATCTGCTGCTCTCAAAGAGCCAATCTGTCAACCTCCATGTCAGTGCAAGGTAATGCATAGAACAGAGACAGACAGTTATGTCTCAGACAGTTAAGTATGTTTATTTTCTTGTCCAAGTGCATTATAGAGTGTTGGTAAATTCAGAAGTTTTCACCAAAATTTTCACTGAAAGCTTCTACTTAGAGCAATATTTGACTCATGAAATGCAACGTAATAGAACAATAATTGAAAATAATTAGTAAGTTTGCATTGTTTATATTATTCATAATCCCGGTTCCCAAACATAAAGTTTCTGTATACAGAGTTTTTAGTTAGTAAAAAAAAAAGTAGTGAGCATTTTAGAAAGGAAATTTTTCTAAATTTTTGTTACTTTTGGTTATTCAAGACAGGCAAATCTCAGTCTACAAAGAGATTTCAAGGGTCTTCAGGTGAGGTGCCTAGTTTTTTCTCTATATTTTCTCCTTCTTAACTGTAAGCACACTGGGACAAATAAATTTTATTGCATTGGATGCCCATGTAGAATAATGTAGTATATTTTCTGTTTTATAGGAAAATGTATTTTATCATCAAAAGAAAGAAAATAGTCTTATCAAGAAATAATCCTTCCCAGAATAGGTGACTACATTTGCTGATTAATGGGGTTTTAATATGAGGACTGACTGTGGTTGTCATTGGAAAAGTAGCTACAAAATAATATTGTGGTAGAAATAGCTAATAAGAGATGAAAGTATGTGACTAGTTTGGTGGAGGAAATATAATACATGCTACACTTTCTGAACATGTTTTTGAGATGTAATTTGAATTTAGATCTTAATTGTACAGTTCAGTGAGTTTTGACAATGCATTCAGCTAACCTAACCAAAATAGAACATCTCTGTTATCCCAGCTAATTCCCTCATGACCCTTTCCAGTCAATCTCCCCTACCCCTGCCCAGAGACAATCAGTTACAATTTCTATGTCATAGATTAGTTTTGTCTGTTCTTGAGTTTCTTATAAATGAAATTATATGATATATACTTAGAAATTTTGATAATGAAAAAAATGAGAAAAAAATAGTAACACCTAGTAGTTAGAAGAGGCAAGGAAGGTTTTGTCAAGATAGAAGAGACTTGTTTACATGGTTCATGGGCTCAGGGAAAGAACTTGTGCAGAGAAAGAGCTAGAGGATTCAAGAGAGAGGGCATAAGTAATGACGTGATTTTGAAAGAGTAAAAACATATCTTTTCTGAACTGGAGGTAACAAGATGTGTAAACATAAATTCATAATGATGTCAGTCAACACTGTTACATGACTTTTTCCAGCAAATTCTAAGCTGGAGTAGGTTCAGGGGAATCAGAAGACATAATTTAGCCAAGACTGATTATGGGCAAGATGGGTTCAGCAGATGATCAAAAGTGTAATGATAATTAGAGCGCAGTAAAAAATACATAGAGAAAAAAATTGGTAAAAAAAAAAAAAGAAAATGAAGGGAATGCAGTTATTATGAGTAAGGCACTTACACCCGCTGGTTATTTGTGGTTTGTGGTTTGAAGAGCTTGTGACCACTTTTAGCATAATATCTGAAAGTAACTATCTCCAGTTTATACCTGATTTCTTTTTCTAGCTTTAAAGAGACAATGTGTTTATTTAAACACAACATGGTTGATAATCCTTTAGCAAATTTAGGAGATTTTTCATTTTGTTATTATAGGTAAGCATTAAAACGCATTTGTTAATGAAATCCTTCCTCCAAACATGGAATTTTTGTAGCTTTTAATCTTTCATAAAAAATCTGTGTCTCAGGTTAAACCGGACTAGAGAATTAGACCAGTGCCTATTACCAAAGAGGTAAATAGGTTTTGACTTTAAACACCAGGAAAAATACCGCAAGAAGGACAGTTGTTGTCCTTCAAACCCCAACTCTACAATGGTTTCACTAACAATCAAAGCAATGCCACAACATTAATTTTGCATTCGTCTTTTATTGAAAACAGTCAAATAGTTCCTAATATCTACTTTTTAAAAATTTCTTCCACCATTTATTTTTTGGTCCTTGATTTCTAACTCAAAGAATGTGATGATAACTGTTTCATTATCCCTGCTTTATTTATTTATTTAATTTTTAAAAATTTTTTGGCCACGCCACACGGCTTTTGGGATTTAGTCCCTGGACCAGAGATTGAATCCAGGCTGCCTGCAGTGGAAGCACAGAGTCCTAACCACTGAACTGCCAGGGAATTCCCCTATGAATGCTTTATGATTATACTTTCTTAACTCTTCAATATTTGGCAGGGAGCTCATGCCCTTGTAGGTCCAGATTCCCATAATTTCCAGTGCTATCTACACGTAATAAGTACCTTTCTGGTCATCTTGAATGTTCTCCAAGAAAGCATGGATGAGTAGGCCAGGGTGATGATGCTCTTAAGTGCAAATCACAGCCATTTCAGCAATCAAGGGCCAGAGATCAGGCAAAAGCATTCTTTAATGTTTCTTTAAAGCATCTTCACCTTTTTATTTAATGGTTATTCATTTTAATTTATTTTTTAAACATCTTTATTGGAGTATAATTGCTTTACAATGGTGTGTTAGTTTCTCCTTTATAACAAAGTGAATCAGCTATACATATACATATATCCCCATATCTCCTCCCTCTTGCATCTCCTTCCCACCCTCCCTATCCCACCCCTCTAGGTGGTCACAAAACACGGTGCTGATCTCCCTGTGCTATGCGCTGCTTCCCACTAGCTATCTGTCTTACATTTGGTAGTGTATATATGTCAATGTTACTCTCTCACTTCGTCCCAGCTTACCCTTCCCCCTCCCCGTGTCCTCAAGTCCATTCTCTACATCTGTATCATTATTCCTGTCCTGCCCCCAGGTTCTTCAGAACCTTTTTTTTTTTTTTGATTCCATATATATGTGTTAGAATACAGTATTTGTTTTTCTCTTTCTGACTTAAGTCACTCTGTATGACAGACTCTAGGTCCATCCACCTCACTGCAAATAACTCAATTTCGTTTCTTTTTATGGCTGAGTAATATTCCATTGTATATATGTGCCACATCTTCTTTATCCATTCATCTGTCGATGGACACTTAGGTTGCTTCCATGTCCTGGCTATTGTAAAGCCGCAACGAACACTGTGGTACATCACTCTTTTTGAATTATGGTTTTCGCAGGGTATATACCCAGTAGTGGGATTGCTGGGTAGTATGGTAGTTCTATTTCTAGTTTTTTAAGGAACCTCCATACTGTTCTCCATAGTGGCTATATCAATTTACATTCCCACCAACAGTGCAAGAGGGTTCCCTTTTCTCCACACCCTCTCCAGCATTTATTGTTTGCAGATTTTTTGGTGATGGCCGTTCTGACTGGTGTGAGATGATACCTCATTGTAGTTTTGATTTGCATTTCTCTAATGATTAACGATGTTGAGCATTCTTTCATGTGTTTGTTGGCAATCTGTATATCTTCTTTGGAGAAATATCTATTTAGGTCTTCTGTCCATTTTTGGATTGGGTTGTTTGCTTTTTTGATATTGAGCTGCATGAGCTGCTTGTAAATTTTGGAGATTAGTCCTTTGTCAGTTGTTTCATTTGCAAATATTTTCTCCCATTCTGAGAGTTGTCTTTTCATCTTGTTTATGGTTTGGTTACTCATTTATTAAGGCTGCATATGTTCTGAAGATTCTGCTCCTGTATATGAAGGTTTAAGTCCTCTTCTTATATCCATTTGTTCTTTTTTTATTTAAAAAAATCCTTCTCTTCCCAGCTTCATTAGTTATCAAAGCCATTCTTTTTCTTTTCATGTGCCAGGATGTAGCTCAAAGGTTAACTTGTCCATCCACCTTAATCAAGAGGTTACTGTACTCTGGTATCTCTGAGACATGCAGAATGGAAAGGTTATAAACTCTGAATGTTTAGAACATTGTTTCAGCACATATTAATTAGTGACAAATGAGCTGAATTGATTCTGTCTAGATCCAGGTCAAATGAGCAAGCAGGTATTTGACTTCTAGTCTCAGATGCTACAAACCTGGCTGTTGGATTTTTCCACCAGGAGACCCAGGGTCTAGTCTCAACTGTTTAAATGAGTTACACTTTTTTTTTTGGTATTTTTTTAACATCTTTATTAGAGTATAATTGCTTTACAACGGTGTGTTGGTTTCTGCTTTATAACAAAGTGAATCAGTTATACATATACATATGTCCCCATATCTCTTCCCTCTTGCATCTCCCTCCCTCCCACCCTCCTATCCCACCCCTCTAGGTGGTCACAAAGCACTGAGCTGATCTCCCTGTGCTATGCGGCTGCTTCCCACTAGCTATCTATTTTACGTTTGGTAGTGTATATATGTCCATGCCACTCTCTCACTTTGGTCCAGCTTACCCTTTCCCCTTCCCATATCCTCAAGTCCATTCTCTAGTAGGTCTGCATCTTTATTCCCATCCTTCCCTTAGGTTTTTCTGACCATTTTCTTTTCTTTTCTTTTTTTTTTTTTTTAGATTCCATATATATGTGTTAGCATACGGTATTTGTTTTTCTCTTTCTGACTTACTTCACTCTGTATGACAGACTCTAGGTCCATCCACCTCACTACAAATAACTCAGTTTCATTCCTTTTTATGGCTGAGTAATATTCTACTGAATATATGACTTTTGATTTTATCAGTACCGCATAGGGTAAGTGAGTAGGCTGTGCAGAAGTGATTTGCACTAAGCAAGCTCATCAGAAATTGATTTATGGAGCAAAATGGCATTTTATCAATTCACAGTGGAAAAGAAAGAGCAGGGACTTTGGAACCATGTATAATGGGGTTTAATTCTCAACCTCACCATTTAACAGCTGTGTAACTTTGGATGTATAATTTAATCCCTCTGAATTTAATTTTCCTATTTGTAAAATGAATATAATACTTATTCAGGACTCTGCTGAGAATTACATAGTCTATACATGAAAAGTGTGTAGGAACTTCTCTGGAATGTATTATGGGCTAAATAAATATTACTTTATTTTTCTTCATTCCTGTTGAGCAAAGAAATGTTTATCTAATGAAAGTTTGGTGCACTAGTAGGCAGATTCCTTCAGAAAGTCAATCTACAGATTAAATAGCTATCTTATAAACATAGAATTATACAGAGAGTGATATTTTCATCTAGTACAGGCTTAATGAATTGATCTTCTTCAACCTAGGAATATTTCTGGGTAGATAACTAATATTGGACTTTAGCCTTAGAAAACCTCTTCTGTAGAGAGTATAAGAGACATACAGAAAACATTTTATTATAAACCTCTCATTCTTCAATATTCCTTATTAGTTGCATACTTCCAATAGTATGGTCTTTCCTAGAAGATGACTTTCTTAGCTAATTTAACTCCTAATCTTTTATGATGCATTTTTGATTAGGAAAATACTTCAGGATCTTTAGTGAGGTTTGGAGATACCTTAAATTTATCAGGAGTGATTAGGTTGTCATTTCTATAGATTTATGTTGGTTCTTATCAGCTCAAATATCAGATGATTTTCAAACCCTGAGTTTGAAGTGAGAAAACTTATTTGGTGCCTGCAGTGTACCCAGTAAAAATTACACTTATGAACAATAAAAATGAGGGATCTCATTTTGCAAAATAGCACTGTGCTTCTTGTAATCTTATACATCTGTCCACCACTGCCTCAGACAACTTGTAAAACATTTTTTTAATTATTTTTTCATCTCTCACTTTAAATCTTTCAGTTTTGTTGAGGTCTGGAAGTAGGAATCAAGTTTTTGTGACTCTTCCCATGTGGTTGCCTATTGCCACATGAGAAAGTAGCAGTAATTTATACCCTCTCTCAAGAAGTTTGACTATGATGAAGATGTAGGCAAGAAAAGGACAATTAAAATAGAATGGGCTAATTTCATCATTGAGCCATATATATGGTGTAATAGGAGAACAAATTTGTTTTAGGAGAAGGAAAGTGTCTGGTTCAAACTGAACATGTACCTGAAGTTTGTCCAAGGAATAGTAAGACAGCCTTTTACTAAACTCTTGGCTTTACTGCTCTCTTTCTCTGACACTGCTACAGACTAGGATAACTATAAAATATGTAATAAAACTACCTTGCTAATTTCCACTTAATAAAAGCAAGTTAGTAAGAAGTTTCGTTGATCAACTCTTGGTTAGTTAGATAGTAATGCTAAGAGATCTAATGACATAGCTTTGACTACTCTATACCCTTCCTAAGCAATATCATATAGTGAACTCTTTATTTTTTACAGACTGTATCTGTAAACTCGACCAGAAACCATTTCTTTGTTATTTTTTATAGAGTAATAGAAAATATGAATGTTTTTTGCATCCTGTCAGCATTGCAGGAAAATCAATCCATGAACAGGCATGTCCACTGGAAGAAGGCTGTGGTTCCATGTCTGTGGTGGGCAATGCATGTGACAGGTTGCTGATATAATTTACTCTGCCATCTCTATTCCTCTTCTGAAAAAGAATGTCTTACTAACAGGGCTGAACAGAGCCATAGACAGTGACCAAGAGCACATAAAATAATATTCAGTTCAGTTTTATTGTGAGTTCATACTTAGAATGTGAAGCTGGCATGTCTGAAAAGATTGGTATTTATCTAAATGAATGCTATATGTCCACTCCAACCTCTTATTTCAGATATTGCATTTTTCAGTTCTAAAATTTTATCTGGTTACTTTTTATTTCTTGGTGTCATTTCCTATTTGTTTACTGATTTTTTTTTTTTTTAGTAAATGTCTTTGAGTGTACTTATAATAGCTGCTTTAAAGTCCTTGCCTGGTAATTTGAGCATCTGGGTCACACAATGGCCCGTTCTCTTTGATTGTCATTTCAGTACATGTGAATCACATTATCCTATTTTTTTTAACATCTTTATTGGAATATAATTGCTTTACAATGGTGTGTTAGTTTGTGCTTTATAACAAAGTGAATCAGTTATACATATACATACGTTCCCATATCTCTTCCCTCCCTATCCCACCCCTCTAGGTGGTCACAAAACACCAAGCTGATCTCCCTGTGCTATGCGGCTGCTTCCCACTAGCTATCTATTTTACGTTTGGTAGTGTATATATGTCCATGCCACTCTCTCACTTTGTTACAGCTTACCCTTCCCCTTCCCCATATCCTCAAGTCCATTCTCTAGTAGGTCTGTGTCTTTATTCCCGTCTTGCCCCTAGATTCTTCATGACCTTTTTTTTTTTTTCCTTAGATTCCATATATATGTGTTAGCATACGGTATTTGTTTTTCTCTTTCTGACTTACTTCACTCTGTATGACAGACTCTAGGTCCATCCACTTCACTACAAATAACTCAATTTCATTTATTTTTATGGCTGAGTAATATTCCATTGTATATATGTGCCACATCTTCTTTATCCATTCATCTGTCGATGGACACTTAGGTTGCATGTCCGGGCTATTGTAAATAGAGCTGCAATGAACATTGTGGTACATGACTCTTTTTGAATTATGGTTTTCTCAGGGTATATGCCCAGTAGTGGGATTGCTTGGTCGTATGGTAGTTCTATTTGTAGTTTTTTAAGGAACCTCCATACTGTTCTCCATAGTGGCTATATCAATTTACATTCCCACCAACAGTGCAAGAGGGTTCCCTTTTCTCCACACCCTCTCCAGCATTTATTGTTTCTAGATTTTTTGATGATGGCCATTCTGACCGGTGTGAGATGATACCTCATTGTAGTTTTGATTTGCATTTCTCTAATGATTAACGATGTTGAGCATTCTTTCATGTGTTTGTTGGCAATCTGAATATCTTCTTTGGAGAAATATCTATTTAGGTCTTCTGCCCATTTTTGGATTGGGTTGTTTTTTTTTTAATATTGAGCTGCATGAGCTTCTTGTAAATTTTGGAGATTAATCCTTTGTCAGTTGCTTCACTTGCAAATATTTTCTCCCATTCTGAGAGTTGTCTTTTCATCTTGTTTATGGTTTCCTTTGCTGTGCAAAAGGTTTTAAGTTTCATTAGGTCCCATTTGTTTATTTTTGTTTTTATTTCCATTCTATTTCTTTATATGTGTGATAATTCTGGATTGTGTACTGGACTTGTGAATAATATGTTGTGGAGACTGTGGGTTCTGTTATATTCTCCCAAGGAGTGATTTTTGTTTGATTGTTTGTTTGTTTGTTTTGTGAGGCAATGAATTCCAAGTTTTGTTCCAAGCTTGGGGAAGTAGTTGACATTTTTTTCAGATCTTTTAGCCTTAATTGGGTTTCTTAGAATCTTCACTGCTCATATGTAGTTCAGGACTCTGCTAGATGTTAGGCAGTGTTTATCTACAGTTATTTTTCCCCTGCCTCTCTCCAGCTCTTTCTTTTCCAAGATTTCCCCCCTCACTCTTCAGATGCTATTAGCTCCAAACTCTGGTTTTGTTAAGCCAGTGAGACTATGTGTCTTACTGTTATTAATATAACTTGAAGACACTGAAGAGAGACCAAAAGTAAGCAGAAAGCAGAGAGTAGTTGACAGTTGAACTTAGAAATAGAGAATGGCACTGGGTAAATTCAGATAACTTGCCTGGTTTTATAGGATTTTGCCTGCAGACCAAATAAATAAGGTGTGTGCAGAAAATATATACCATTACTGTTCCAGCTGACAGTGTGATTTCCATCTCATATTGAAACATAAACTCATAAACTCTCTGGCTTACTTAACCTCACTGAGCCTAGGTTTTTACATCTATAAACACAGAAATAATAACTCTTAACCCCTAGGGACACTATGATATGTTGTATGTGTGTGGTTTTGTGTTATATATATGTATATTATACTATGTATAACATTATATATACATATATATATATAGTATTTTAATGTGGCTGACACTTTAATGTGGTAAGTACTCAGCAAATTATAGATTTAATTTCTGCCTACAATTTTTACCCAAATTGAAAGTCATCCTTTTTTCAATTGTTCTCTAAAGTCTTATAAGGTGGGAACTAGGTAGCAAAATTCAAGGGTGCTTTTTACATAGTAGGTTCATAATATTATTTAATAAATAGATAAACTGAAAATTTTTCTTAAAAAAACCTGGATTACTATGCAGTTTCCTGTCCTCTCCTTTGGATTAACATTCTATCTTCTGTGTACTCCATATTAAGAAGGTATATAAACTCTCCCACCTTAAAAGTTCTTCATATCTTTACCAGGATGAGAAAGAACTTACACAATTAATTTATAACTAAAAAGAACCATTATTCCAGGTTCTTCTTTGCCACAGTAAATAATGAATGTATTTGTGTCAAAAAATTAGTTAATCAATCATGTCAGTGGAAGTTAGAAAGCAAGTGCATAGGGGTTAAAATATAATTAAAATAATTCATATTTTGACAATTGAAAATTATTTGTACATATAAAGTTAAAGTTTTTATAAATAGGGTTAACTATAGTTGTCACTTTTTCAGAATTTTATAACACTCAGATTTGAATGAAAGAGAAAAGAGAAAAAAAGAGAAAGTGATAAACAGGATTTATTCAGAAGAGAACCTTCTATGGCATTTCTTGAAGATTTTGTATAATCTATCCAAACTCCTACATCATCCCAGAAATATACAATGAGAATTATTATTCATAATGATGGTTCTGATTCATACAATCTAACTCATCAAATATGTTCATTCTCCTCCATATATTATACTTAATAAGCCAAGAAGAGGATTAAATCACTTTCAAAAGATTTTAAAGAAGGATTGAAATTTTAAAAACATGTTTTTCCTCCCTAGTTTACTTTAAGTTCATGGGAAAATCTAATTAGTCAGAACGTCCCATTTTCCGAGCTTTGTACTGTTAGCGTATAAGGAATATTTCAAATCTCCAAGCTGCTCTGTGAAATGCTACATTTACCTTTACACTAATTTCCTGTCCTTCTTCTCAGTATCACCTCCCCAAAAAGAATGAGGCTGGGGAAAGGAGAAGGAAGAAAATAGGAGAAATAGGAGGCCCATTTATTCTTATACATGTAGGTTAATTTATTGGTTTATCTTCATTTAATTTGAGTATTGCTTGGAAGATTTTATTAGTGTGGAAGAGATTAAATTTGATAGCATGGGGAATAAGATTCTTTTTTGTTTGATGATTAAATCATTCTCTTTTGGAAGCCAGAATTTAAATTTACTCTGGCCAAACTGTTGAGAAAAGGAAAAAAGTTATATGAAAAAGAAACTTATGGGAAGAAACAGTGTCATTTTCTAAGAACATCTTGGCTGAAAAAGCTTGATTACTGTCTTGTTAAAAGGTTAGCAGATTTCTTTCTTACATGCTTACATTTTCTCACCAAAAAGCATTATGACTAAGGAATATATGTATATTACTCCTACCCACAGTTTCATGGCACATTCCATCTCCTACCCCATCCTCTCCCTCTGAAGTCCTGGAGAGGTATTTAGGTTAATAAAGCCACTAGCCAATGTGGGTTCCTGATAACAATGAGGAACAAGATAATTTTTCTTTAAAAAGCGAAAGTGGTTGTCTTCAAATGTCTATTATACTCAGTTATTCAAAAAGTTACATTCAAGGTTGAAACCATGCTTTTAAGGGTCAATGACTACTTAACTATCAAATCCATCGCAGTGGTTATGTACCTGTGATTCTATCAGTACCACAGGTAATGGTTAGAGTTTGTAGCATTCTGTTTCACTGTCAGAAGTTGGAAAAGTATCCTTTGAGGTTTTAGCAATTACCCAAAACATATGCTATTTTTCCAACAATGTCAAATAAATTATGTAGACCTTGTTACAAAATTTTGATGCTGTTCTGTTGCTTGCCCTCCCATGTTTTTGAATTAAAGATGTAATTAGACACTAAATAGAACTGTTGGAATGCAATCTGCATGTCAGCTTCTCTCTGTGGTGTTCGTGAAGCAGCTTCGTGTGTTTATGTATGTGCTCCAGTTTGTTCCATACTGCAATTCTTAGACCAGATTGAAGTATTATATGGAAAATTTTATGACAGTATATTTTCTCTTGTTCTGTGAGAGGGTGTTCAGTTTAAGTTGTCCAAAACATAAGATTAATACCTAAGAGACTTATAGCAACCATATGTACCTTCATTCATAATTGGTCTAATTTTATAGGTAGCTCTGCTTTCAATGACAAATGAAAAATATTCAGATTTAAGCCTCTCCTTATTTTAAAAAAAGGGATAAAAGGAGCTTTATCATTTATATTCAAAAGTTAGTCACTTTCTCTTCATATCTGGGAGTAGGTGATACCGATCTGCTACCTTGACTATGAAGAACATTGATATCATTGGCAGTAGACATACTATAATTTTTAATTATAAACTATAATGTTTCACTTACCATTATAATATATTTATAAGAATTATTGTTTTTCAGTCTCCTTTGCCTTCCCAGTTTTTATTTGTGTCACATATAAAATGCTTTACAGGTTCCAGCCAGTGCATTGATTCAACTGGCCCATTGAAGATCATCCCCACAACAGCTCAATTAGAGCAAATAATATCTGATTATCTAACAACTGCCATGTTCTTGTAGATACAGCCAAACTCATCTACTTATCCCCCTGCTGTGGCTAAAAATCTGGCAGTGCACTTTCTAACCTATTTTCTCTTGATGGTGTTTGCTTACATTGTCAGTAGGCAGAGGGCATTTGTTTTGAAGCCTGGATTTTGAATTTAAACCATCAAGCAAAGTCTATTAACGCAGAAGGTTTTAAGTTTATAGTTTCCTCAATGAATACTTTTTTTTTTTTTTTTTTTTTTTTTTTTTTTTTGCGGTACGCGGGCCTCTCACTGCTGTGGCCTCTCCCGTTGCGGAGCACAGGCTCTGGATACGCAGGCAGGCAGACTCTGAACCACTGCGCCACCAGGGAAGCCCAATGAATACATTTTAAAATGGTACAGATAACTATATAACATCTTTCATGTGAGGTTGGCCTGTATGCTAGAAAAATTTTAAATGAGATTTTAAAAACACTCTGGTTGCTCTGAGGGGAAATCACTCAGGTAAATCTATAGAAATAAAACACTGAATTGCAGTATGTGTTCTGTTCATCTGTTTCAGTAGTGTACTTTCCTGAAACTAATTTGCTGGTTAAGTTAGCATTTCCCTTTAAAATAGTCTTTACTGAGTAGATAAGACATATCTATAACTTTTCATTAACTGGGGCATAAGTTTTAAATAAAGAAGACAATCACACACATAATTTGGCAGTAAAGTTTCTCAGCATCAAATATAACTATGTTATAAATTTTATGCTCAGTAAAATATCAGATTATTTGAATAAGTCTAAGAGAAAACTCTTCTAAAATGTTGTCTCTGATTATTGGACTAACTCTGAAAACTTAACTCATATCTGTCATAGCTTCTCCCAGTTTCTCAGGAACTTCACACTCTCTAATTTTTTTTTTTTTTTTTTTTTTTTTTTTTTTTTTTGCGGTACACGGGCCTCTCACTGTTGTGGCCTCTCCCGTTGCGGAGCACAGGCTCCGGACGCACAGGCTCAGCGGCCATGGCTCACGGGCCCAGCCGCTCCGCGGCATGTGGGATCTTCCCAGACCGGGGCACGAACCCGTGTCCCCTGCATCGGCAGGCGGACTCTCAACCACCGCGCCACCAGGGAAGCCCTCACACTCTCTTTTGTCTATTCTCTCTCCCAGTGAACTGGATCCTTGCCATCATTACCATGCTCAAAATTTTGCCATGTTAAAAAACGTATTTCTATATCCCCCGTTTTCTTCATTCTTCAAACCACCACCTTCTTTCTCTTTCTTCTTTTTTAACAACCAAACTTCCTTTTTAACAACGCATGCCTTTCTCCTCAGGGCCTAATTTTCCTTCAAGCTTCAGCCCTCTAGCAAAAAAGTGATTCCTTGTAAGATCAACAGTGGCCCATGTTGCTAAAGTGATGGGATTTTTGATTCTTTATTTTATATGGCTTCTCTGGTACACCACAAGCTAATCATGATTCCTTCCTCCAGACACTATTTTCTTGCCCTTCACCACACTACACAACACTCGTTCTTTCCTTTGCTCGCTCATTCTCATCTACCTAACCTTTAAATGGTGGAGTTCCATGAGCCTCTGATGGCATATTTCTATAGCAATTCTCTTCTCTTTCTCTAAATGTTCTCATTTATAATCATAGCATTCATTGTCATCTCTGTGCTCATGATCCTCAAATTTACACCTCTAAACCAAAACACTTCTCTGATGTCCATTCTATATTGAGCTGTATGCATGAATTCTTCCTCTGAATATCTTACAGCACCTCCACTAAAATTCAGTCTGTCCCAACAAGTACTCTGTAATTCTTCCACAGATTTCTACCTTTTCTGTCTTTCCCATCTCAGCAAGTGGCATCACCATCTGCTTAGTTGCTTAGGCCAGAAACCTAAGAACTGTTGTTTACTATTCTCTTTGACTCTCCAAATTCAGAATATCTGCTATCCCTTTCCATTTTAAATCCCCCGTCTAAAGTGCATTAAATGGCTATCCATTGCAACATGAGAAAAAAGTAATTTACTTGGTCTGCCAGGTTCAGCTAACCTTGCCTGCCTTACCTGGAGACCATCTTCCTTTCTCTCTGTGCTTCACTAACAGGCTTTTCCTAGGGTCCTTCAAACACATTTTCCCCTTTCTGATTCAAGCCTCACTTATTCCTCCCTCTATCTAAAACTCTCTCCATTGATTAATTAACTTTTGTTCATTCTTCAAAGCTCAGTTCCATTTTCTGTCACTTGAGGACATCTACTACATGCTTTGATATCACTATTTGCTTTAATTTCATAGCACAGTTATAATTAAATAGTTAGCTATTTTTGTATTCTTATTTGCTTTCTAACTTCCCCACTAGAATATAAACTTTATTAGAACAGAGAATATGATTACATCCCTAACTTTTGGCATGATGCCTCACATGTACAGAGGATATTTTTAAAATAATTATCAAGTTAATAAATACATAATGAGTGAAAATTTTCTTCTCTAATTAGATTTGAAAATGTAAGTGCTTTAAAAACTAAAACAATACAAAATAAATGTTTGATTATATAAGTCAAATAAAAATAAATGTTTAGAGCTTTATTAAGATTTTTTAAAGTTTTCTGTTATTCACAAAGAATTGAATTAAAACTTTTCTTGTTGTTTGTTCAGGTTGCAGATTTTTCCATTACTGTATTTTAAATTGTGGAATCAATATTTTACAAACATTTTCTTCTTTTATTGTAAACATGCTATACATATTTAACAAAGGTTTCTTTTCCAGGTTAATTGTATAATAACAAATAGATTTACAAATAGGTACAATCAGTGAAAAGTACTGAATACAAAAGACTGATTAATGAGTTTTGCAAAATTAAAGTGCTTTTGGAAGTGTAGCAAAAAAAAATTACCCAATTTCATAATTATTTTTTACATTCATATTCCTTCCTTTTAAGGTCTTAAACAAAAACACATAAGTTCTGAAAAACTTTCACTAACTAGCTCACTGACAACATGTATCTAAATATTTTGAAGACATTTAGAAGTAAGATCCCAGACTTTTGCTTACCTCTGAGCACTTTTTCAGCTCTTCAGTTCTATGAACACCTGAGTATACTAGAGTAATACATCATATCTATTGTTTTGGAAGGTTATTGTCTTCATAATTATATTTCATAAGTAACAAAAGCTTGGCATTTTAAGTAACAATTTTTTTTCTAGTTATTTTATTGTTGATTCTAATTTAATTCCATAATGATCAGAGAAAATATTTTTATGATTTTAATCGTTTCATATTTGAGAGAGCTGTTTTATGGCCCAACATATGTCTATCTTGGGTACATACTATGTGTACTTGAAAAGATCGTGTACTTTGCATTTACTGGGTTATTTTATATAAATATCAACAGGTTAAAGGTGCTTGATCATGTTGTTTAGATTATCTACATTTGTACTGTGTTTTTGTGACTACTTGTTCTATCAGTTGCTGAGAGGATGTTAAAAATCTCCAACTATGATTGTAGAATTATTTATTTTCCCCTTTACTTCTATATGTTTTTGCTTTCATGTACTTCTGTTATTAGGTTCATATACATTTATGATGGCTGTATCTTTCTAATTCTTTTATCATTCTGCAAAGCTTCTTTTATATTAGTAATACTCTTTGTTTGGGTCTATTTTATCTGATATAAAATATCCATGTTATATGTTTCTTATGTTTACTATTAGCATGGTCAATCTTTTTTTACATATAGCTGTTTTGAAACTATTTCTTTGTACTTGAATTAAGTAGCCATTCTTTATGAATTTAGATAGTGTGAATCAGTCCCATCAAATGTAATTACACCTAATGTCTGTATCTGCAAAGTTTCGAACAGATCATATAATATGGAGATTACACTCAGTTGTGGCTAATCTACTCCTACCCCATACCAGGCACAATCTGGAATGTAGCATCTCTGTATTCCTTACTACCTATCCTAACAGTATGAAATACACATTTTGGCATAATCCATTAGCAAACAAAGATATCTGGGAAAAATAGTGGAAGTGAGAATAATTTAAAAGTTTATTCATTCATTGGCCTCCAATTTCTGGTCTAGCTAGTGTTATTTAAACCTCGTGTTGCTGGAGTTTGTGTGTGTGTGTGTGTGTGTGTGTGTGTGTGTGTGTGCATACTGTGAAGTTTTTGAAATAGTTCCTAAGAGGTGGTTTGAGAAGGGAGCAGAATTCAGAGCCATTGACTTAACAGAAAATCATAGAGCTCAGATCCAAATCCCTCCGAAGCGTGGCTTCAGCATGACCAGACATTTGAGGTTTTGGAAGGGGCATGCTAGGCTAACACGTAGCAAAAAAGGTTCTTGTTAGAATGAGAACTTTTCTCTGTACATAGAATAAAGCTTGACTTCAGATTTTTTAAACTTTTATGTGCTATTACTTTGAGCCTCTTGTGTTTATGAAATAAAATTTCAGGTACAATGTCTTTTCTGACAACAATTTATTCATGTTAGAAACTGCTTACTCAAGATACAAGCGCTGTCATTTGTTCCCCTAGTCTTACACAGTAATTCAACTGAATTGCTTGCTTGGGGATTCTTTCCTTTGCTTCCACTCTAGTGAAAAGAAGGCACCAGAGAGTGAAATCCTGTTCTCTGATTGATGAGATTTTGTTCAGCCTGTGACAGTGCATAACTTCTCTCACTGCCCTATCCGTTGACCCCCAGAGAGGCTGAAAGTAGCACAACCTTGGGAGATGAGAAGTTTTGATTTTTTTTTCGAACACTATTTATAAGAACAGAACCATCAGCAGTCATGATAGTGGAAAGCAGAATGTATTTTTTAGCCAGAAAGCTAAGAGAAAATTGGTGAGCTCAGGTTGTTTAATGGGACTAATAAAGCAAATGCCATCAGACTTGGCACTTATGTAAGACATATAAAAATATTTTGTTTTCTCAAACCAAAAACTGAGCACATAACTGTAGTCCATAATCCACCTTTTCAATGTTATTCAGTGACTGCAAGGGGAACCAGGGCCGACTTACATTATGCATAGCTTAGTGCTATTCATCTTCCCATACTGGGAAACAACGCAAATTTCATTTTTCACTGATGAAAGTGATGCCTTTACTTTCTAAAAGCCAGAACGTTCATAGCACAGGTTATATAAGTCACTAAGTTAAAATGTAATGTTTGGCATTAAAAGAAAGAAAAAGTGAGGGAAATGATGGTAAACTGTGGTGTGTAATTCTGCATCAGTAGTTTTTTCTTATCTTTTTCAAGAGCTAATTCTACAAGGAGTCCAGACTAAATACAGATTTGATTTTATTTTACTATTTTTCCCTTTTCAGTTGACTTAATGTAAAATGCTTTGGTCTTCCCTTGAGGTATGGTTGACACGCAATATTAATTAGTTTCAGGTGTACAGCATAGTAATTCAACATTTGTATACTTTGTGAAGGGGTCACCACAATAAGTCTAGTAACCATATGTCACCTTACAAAATTAACACAATATTATTGACTATATTTCCCATGCTGTACATTATATGCCCATGACTTATTTATTTTATAACTGGAAGTTTGTACTTCTTAATCCCCTTCACCTATTTTGCCTCCTCCACCCCTTTCCCCTCTGGCAATCACCAATCTGTTCTCTGTATCTATGAGTCTGTTTCTGTTTTGTTGTGTTTGTTTCTTTTGTTTTTTAGATTCCACATATTAGTGAAATCATACAGTATTTGTCTTTCTCTGACTTGTTTCGCCTAGCATAATACCCTCAAGGTCCTTCCATGTTGTCACAGATGGCAAGATTTCATTCTTCTTTATGGCTAGTATTCCATTGAATGTATACACCACATCTTTTTTATCCATTCATCTATACACAGACATTTAGGTTGCTTCCATATCTTGCCTACTGTAAATAATGCTGCAATGAACATATGGGGATGCTATATCTTTTCAAATTGTTTTTTTTGGTTTTCTTTGGAAAAATACCCAGAAATGGAATTGCTGGATCATATGGTAGTTCTATTTTTAATTGTTTGAGGAACCACTATACTGTTTTCCATAGTTACTGCACCAATTTACAATCCTACCAACAGTGTATAAGGGTTCCCTTTTCTCTACATTGTTGCCAACACTTGTTATATCTTGTCTTTTTGATAATAGCCATTCTGACAGGTGTGAGGTGATATCTCACTGTGGTTTTGATTTGCGTTTCCCTGGCAATGAGTGATGTTTTTCATGCACCTCTTGGTCATCTGTATGTCTTCTTTGGAAAAATGCCTATTCAGATCCTCTACTCATTTTTAATTGGATTATTTGGGTTTTTTTGTTGTTGTTATTGAGTTGTATGAATTCTATATATATTTTAGATATTATCCCCTTATCAGATTATGATTTGCAAACATCTTCTCCCATTGAATAGGCTCTCCTTTTCATTTTGTTGATGGTTTCCCTCACCATGCAGAAGTTTTTTGGTTTGATGTAGTCCCATTTGTTTATTTTTGTTTTTGTTTCCCTTGCCTTTTGGAGTTGGATCCCAAAAAACATTGCTAAGACTGACGTCAAAGAGCTTACCACCTTTGTTTTCTTCTAGGAGTTTTATGGTTTCAGGTCTTCATTTAAGTCTTTAATCCATTTTGAGTTAATTTTTGTATAAGGTATAAGATAGTGGTCCATTTTTATTTTTTGCATGAATCTTTCTAGTTTTCCCAACATCATTTATTGAAGAGACTGTCCTTTCCCCATTATATGTTCTTGCCTCCTTTGTTGTAAATTAATTGAATATATATGTGTGAGTTTATTTATGGGCTCTTTATTTTGTTCCATTAATCTATGTGTCTGTTTTTCTATTAATACTATACTGTTTTGATTACTATACTTTTGTATTTTACAGTTTTAAATCAGGGAGCATGATAACCTCCAGTGTTGCTCTTTCAGAAGATTCTTTTGGCTATGTGGCATTAAATACAGGTTTTAAATGGTGCCTTTACCAAAAGGAACCAAATAGGGGAATATTTTGTTTGTTAAATTTCTCTACATATTTCATAAAGTGAATTAAGACATAGACTTCCACAAATTTAGGAATGAGAGGTTTTCTTGATGGAAAAAAATAAAATAAAGCTATGTTTTCCCTTTGTTGTTTAGGTATTCTTAGTCTTTTCTTTATAAAATTGTAAAGGTGTTCTTTGAGCTGCTTGACCAATTCATTGAAGATAAATTGTATGTTTAAATTCAAAATGAGAATTAAATCTATTGGCCTCTTCACTATTTACTGCATCATGTCTGGTAATTAGAGAGTAAACAAGGCTATTATTTGATAAGTTTCATAACTGTAGACTAATTAACCCTGAAAAGAAAATTTAATGGAAAACAAGTTTTAAAGTAGAGCCAGGAAATACTTCTTGAAACTTGACCATTTACTACTAATATTAATTCATATTATATAGGAAGAAATTTTCTCAATTTTCAAGGAGAATTTTTTCTAGAGAATATATTAGGAAAATTTGAATTATTACTATTATTATTATTAATACATAGTTTGTCCACCTCAGAGCAAATAAATCTAGTAAAGAGCACTAGAAATACCTGTTCATTTGGAGTGTCACCACATAGCTGAGACCAACCCATGGAGCTCACCTCACAAGAAGGTTGAGACTGAATCTTATTCTATAGCTTTATCAGTATATTTATTTAACCTATACTTTATATTAAAACATAAGAATTCATTTGAATTCATTTAAGTTTACAGAACAATATAATCTGCTAGTTAATCAAAGCCTCATGTTTCATGATTTGTGACTAAAATCAGGGACCAAGTCTTTCTCTGTGAGTCAATAATTTTGTAAAACAGAGATAGGAGGTCTTTCAGGAAAAATTGTACCCAAGAACATCTAAGCAGTCATGGCTACCCGGGGAGTAGAAAAGCTAAACTGGTCTTTATGGAAACTACTGAATTTCCTTTTGTCACCATCCGAATTTCTCCTGCTACTCAATCTGAAGAGATTAGTGGAAAACTAAGTAGATTATAAATGAGTAAATAAATTTATTCATTACCTAGGTTTTCATTCTTCAGAAAGACTTCCTCGAGCCCCAGCTTAGGTAAAGTACCTCTTATGTATGACTTTTCTTGGAACATAGCATGCATCACATACATGTCTCTTTGTTTCTCTCCATTTGCTAGACAGTGAGCTAAATGAGGGTAGAAACTATGTCCAAGTCATCATTCATTTGTTCATTCTTGTTCTATTCATTCATCCATAAAAATTTATAGAGCACCTACTGTGTGTTAGGCCTTACAATGAATTGTGGTAGAATGGGGAGCGTGAGGAGGAGACAGATGACAGACATCCATATAAGATGTTAGGGGGACTTTGTGTTTGATTAGGTGTGGGGAACTCAGGGTGGTAGAGAAATCTAGAGTGACACCCACCTGCCCAATTTGATTGCCTGTATAGATTGTTGAATTAGTGACCTAGTAGAAAATACAGGAGAAAAATTTCTTGCCTTTGGATGATAGAGTGAGGAGAGTAAGAAAATAATTGATTCCGTTTGGGCCATATTAAGTTTAATAAGATGTAAAACATTCAGGTGAAGAAGACTTGTGAGCAACTGCAAAGATGGGTCTGGATCACAGAAGCATGGTCAGGGCTGAATATACAAACCGAGAGATCCCGGCAACTGGATGCAGTTGAAATAACTTAAACAGCCAGGCAGGCAGAGAAAGAAGAATTACTCAGAGAGGATAGAAGAGTAGCAGGAGAGCAAGATACCATGGACGCCAAACAAAGAATATGTATTATAGGACACACGTGAACACAAGTTACATTGGGGTGAAAGGGGGTGAAATGAAGTACATGTGATAAATAATTTTTATCAGATTTATAGTTTGCTTTCCTCTGAACATCAGAGCTTAGGCTGTCTGGGGTTTTACAAAACCCAATTAAGTTACAAGTGCTTTTTAACAAGCTGAGGGTTCTTAAACAAGTCTCAATGTGTCTATATATCTTTTTCCTTTATTTGTAAAATTTAGAAACTCAATAAAATGATCCTTCTGGAGCCAATATTTTACATTCAGTACTGGAAATAAGCAGGTAAGCATTCTTGACCAGAAGCTATTTCCCAGGGGATAAAAGTAGACAAATAGAGCCATCATATGTCAAGTTCATATCATATATCAGAAGATCAATGATGGAAGAAAATGTTGAAGTCATACAAATAGGAAAGTTCAAGAGCAACTTTTGCTGTGTTTGCTCTACTGGATGAATTACTTTCATTATATAACAATTGGGAGACCAAATCAAGAATCTCAATAACCAGGGCGTCGGCAATGTGTTCCCCCACAAGCTTAATCCAAATGACATCTTATATGATTGTCACACCCAGGTCTCAAGGAAAAAATTGTTAAATCTAAATGATTCCAGATGAACAAAGATCAGTGAGTCACATTATTATTACCAAGTCAATATTAATACATACCTCCATGCGGAAAAAAAGAAAGATCTATTTGTTGAGTTATACACAGTTAACTGAAGAATTTTTTACCAAAACTCAAGCTTTCTTAACCAAAGTCAATGTGGATGACTTTTAGGGTGTTATCAGTACCACAAAGACCCAAAGATACTAGTACCTAATAACATCAGGTTTCAGACAATAGAGAGAGGGGAGAAGAGGAATCATCAACATCCAAAGACATTTGTACCTGATGCTAATTACCCCCAGGTGCTCAGATTAATATTCTTTCAATATAAACATGTGGGATAAACAGCTGTCATGGAAATGTGCCACCAAAATGAAAACTTCACTCAACTAGAGAAACAGTTTGGAAGCTAGTGACCCAGTACATGCTCATACTTTAGGAAAGCAAATACTTTTCACTAAGCCCATAAACAAACTTACAATCAGGAAGGATTTCTTTGGAAAATAGTAGAAATCTCAAAAGCATGCTCAATATTTACCAAATGTCCCATAAACATTTGCTCAAAAATTAAAATGTATAACAATATTTTATTCATTATCCAATGTTTAATGATCAAATGTTGAGTTACAAAAATAAACTCTGCTTTACATATGAAGACAAAAATAAAAGTAGATATTCTTGCAAAATCAAATATTGCATCTCTAATGCAGTATGAAAAGAAGCCTGTGAATGGTCCATCCAAATTGCTGGCATCAATGCTGACACATTTTTTGACTGCTTCTGGTCAAAAACTGCCCTTGCGTTTTGCCTTGAGTACTTCACTGATTTATATTTGAAAGAAATCTTGCAATTACAAGATTGCAATTACAAGTCCTGAAAGGAATACTGGTAGATAGTCTAGGATTGTTTTGGAGATGCCAGACAGCAGGACTACAGTGTGCGTGTGTGCGTGTGTGCGTGTGTGTGTGTGTGTGTGTGTTTGAGAGAGAGAGAGAGAGGGAGGTAGGGAAGGAGAGGGAGAAGAAAGAGAAGAGAAGAGAGAGGTAGAGATAAAAGCATTGCCTGTAACAAAAAAAATATAGAAGAAATTCACGTGCTTCTATGCTTCCTGGAATGCAGAAGACCCATTAAATCAATATGGTTTAACCCAAAAAGTTGGATTTAAGTATTAGGTCTATAAGACGACTGACAGATGGAGTTATGTCAACTATTCACTATTTATTTACTCATTCAATAAATATGTAGTGCAGACCAACCATCTGGGTTATTGAATAATAATCATGGTATTAATGAAATTATGTGTCTACCAACCTTGGTTTTAGGTTAAACAATATGAAATTACCTACCTGTGGTCATTTTTAACCTCAAAAAGGGCTAGTTCATATTCTGAACCTAGTATTTGATTTATCACTGAGTATTCTAATGGTAAATGTTAATTAACAACTTGTAAAGACAATTTAAGAAAAGCACAAATTTATATGAATCCAAATAATGACATGCAAATTTAAGCTTTGACTCTGTTAGACAGATTAGCGCAAACTATACCAATTTACTAAAAAGAATAATTCTTACAATCTGTGTCAAGCAAGGCCTTGTTCCTCTTGATGTTTTACCAGCTACCAAAATAGCAAGATCAGATTTCTTATTAGAAAGTTACTGCTTACAATACTTTTTGCATTAAACAGTTGTTTCAATAACCTTTAACTAAAGCATTAAAAGAGTTAATCTATATGTAGCAACTTTGAACCTTTCTAAATTTAATGTTTTTAGATGAAAGCATTGATCTTCCTATGCATTAGAAAACAGCATCCTGCTGGGCAGTGTCGTTACAACGATAGCCCTACTAGGAGAGACACCAGTCCAATTTATTGAATGAAGATCGTAAAACTGTGATAGATACTTCTAAAGCTCAGCTTGATTCTTTAAAAATGCTTTCATGCATAGAGGCTGCTTACTGTACTCAAGTTATTTGAGATGTTGTGGCACTTACTGAATTTTCACATAAAGTGCAATTTTATGAGTAAGACTGTTATATCAGTTAATAATAGTCTGTTATTAAATGTTCCAAGTAGGCATTCAACAAACTTCAATTGTGTCTTTATATTATACTTAACTGTAACTCAGTAATTCTTCTTAAGGGAGAGGCCAGTAGAAGAAGAGCAAATTGCATGACAAAGTCCATATTATGGGGAATTAGCATTTGTTTTTAATAAGGAGAGAATGTGTTCTACATCATTTTGAATTCTCATCTTATGCATCTTAGTGAGTATGTACCTGTTATAATTACAGTGGTTGTTTACTAGTAATTTACCACAAAACAGGATGCATATACAGACTGTTAAATTAATTTGCTAGATATGGGCATTTAGGAAGGTCAGCTTCTGATAGTTAACCAATCCAAAGGCATTCCTAAAAATATAGATGAAAAATACTTTAGGAAATAGCTTCATTTATCTTTCAACATTAATTTTCAGATTGGTTAGCATGAGGTCTAACTTTAAAATGGATGAATTATATTTTTAAAATAAACACCTGCATTAAAAATTAGGTTATTTTTAACAGTGAATTATTCTTATGCTATCTCTCTGAGCAGAGTACTAACGTATTTATTTAGTTAGTTGCTGTACTAGGCTCAGATTCAAAATAGGTTACCAATGAAGGAAGAGGATTTTTGCCTAGTTTTGCAAGAGTTTTATCTATAAGCCCTATAAAAAGGAAAGCGTTCATTTGGGGAAATCAGCTAAGATTCAAGAGCATACATTTTAGAGGTAGAATAACTATTTTTTTTTAAATCTAACTATACAAAATTGTCTGGGGCCCACTGACATTTTTAATCAGAAGGTCTCCTCTCATTCTTTTCTTCCCCTTGCATCCATCTCCCAGATCCTCATGAGATTTATGTGTGAGGGGAGATTCTAGGTAAATTATATCTTTTTATTACCCATTAGGGTCTAAACTTAAAGCCATATGTAATCTGTGTTCTTGGCTAGCTGGGCTGAACTTCTACCTAATGGAGTGTATATCTAAGTAAGGCCTAGACTAAAATCTAATTTTGAGGTCAACTCCTCTTCCCTTTTTTCTGGTTTATGTCATAGGCTTGTGAGAAGAAAATGAAGTATTCCTGTCCCATGTTCCCCTATTAACTACACAGAAAGAATAAGAGAAAAATAACGCAAAGAGGACAAGTAATCCAAGAGCTATAACAGATCCCAAGAAAGGGAGGCCGGAAATAAAAGAGCTCTTAATAATAGTTTCTTTCACCAGAGATCATAATCTCCCACAATCATGCCTTTGCCATGACTAACTTTAGTACTTATTGTTAAGAGTTATGAGGTCAGAGAGGGAGGTGGAGTTGAGTTTTTTATCCTAACCCCAGACTAAAGACTTTACAGGGTAGAGAGCAAGACTTGCTCCTGAGAACTGATGATGTTGTAGGGGAAGATTAAATTACTACTTTAAGAAGAGTTCCTAGGCTGAGCCAGCAAAATTTAAGGAGCTTGCAGAGAGTGCCACCAACCTGAATGCAAAGGTCAATCCAGGCAGAAATGGAGACCAGGAGAACTCCAGCAGAAAATGAATAAAGCTTTAATTTAGGCACAGGCCCAGTAGCAATAATTGAACTAAGTGTGCGGCATAAATAAATGGGACTCCTACTATAAGTCTCGATAAAGATATGTAGAGAGGAATCTAAGGGAGGATAAACCCATTAAACAGCTTTGACACTGATGTGTGGAAAAAGAGTGAGTACATGAATTTCAACAGAAAGCAAATTTAAAAAACAGACAAACAAAAGGGAATTGAGTGGACATAATTGAATGAGTGGATCTGTGATTAAGATAGAGTAAAAAGCAGAGTAAAAAGCATGTTAATACTTGAAAACATGTTAAACCAACTCACTTCATCTCTCTGGACTTCAGTTTTCTTTTGCGCAAATTGAGGGGATTAGATTGAACCTGGTAATTTATAATGTTCCTCAAGGATCTAAAAATCTAAGATTCATGGCTCTAAATGAATTGAATAATGTATCTATTTATCTGCAACAAATTTATTTAAACTCAGATTTTTTTCTTGAAGATAACATTTTGCTAAGGGTATGTTAGATAATGAAAATACTTCATGAAGTTAGACTGAAGAGTATCAAAGGGAAAAATTGAGTTCTAAGAACAGAAAATCCTGATTTCTCAGGTGGTAGTAATGAAACTCCATCATTGGAGAGCCTATTGTTGGAGAGTATTATGTTCTAAATCAGTGCTTCTCAAATTTAATGTGCATAAAGATCTTGTGGGGATATTGTCAAAACTCTGATTCAGTAGATCTTTTTTTTTTTTTTTTTTTTTTTTTTTGCGGTACGCGGGCCCTCACTGTTGTGGCCTCTCCCGTTGCGGAGCACAGGCTCCGGACGCGCAGGCTCAGTGGCCACGGCTCACGGGCCCAGCCGCTCCGTGGCATGTGGGATTTTCTTGGACCAGGGCACGAACCCATGTCCCCTGCATCGGCAGGAGGACTCTCAACCACTGTGCCACCAGGGAAGCCCCTGATTCAGTAGATCTTGAAGGTGGGGATGATGCTGAGCTTCTTAGTCCTAGCAAACTCCCATGTGATATCAATAAGTAGCACATTTTTTTTCATATCCCAGTACATGTTATATTCTGATGGTTTGAGGTGAAAGAAGGCAAATCCATGTATACCATATTTATTCATACGTCATATTTTGGCAATTATTACAGTAATATTCATCTAGAACTAGCTCTGTATCTATCCTGACGCAAGAAGAAGAAATTGCTGCCAGGACTTAGCTAATGAAAAAAACTAGGAGTCAACTGTGTAGGTTCTTGTGTGAATAGTTAAGGCTGCTGGATTTTATCTCAGTTGTCTGGTTCCCTCTT
This sequence comes from Delphinus delphis, assembly GCF_949987515.2. NCBI lineage: Eukaryota > Metazoa > Chordata > Mammalia > Artiodactyla > Delphinidae > Delphinus > Delphinus delphis. Next base: position 52,319,285 of record NC_082686.1, read on the forward strand.
ATGATTTAGTTCATTCTAGTGGAAGATAGTTTAGAAGAAGCAAGGAAAGGAAGGGAAAATCCTTAAACCAGACACACTAAAGAATTGATGGTTGACAGTGATGAAGGAGATTGAAGAATCAGAATCTAGAAAAACACAGCAATTCAGAAGGCATTTAGTTGATGGTCCAACACACTCAGACTACATGGTACCTCCCAGGGAATTCATTCTCTTAAATACAGGACAATAGTTTTGATCCTCATGTCATCTAAAATAGGATAGGTTATGCTCAGCCTGTTACCAAGTTTGACGGATAAATCAGTGGAGTGTTCAGTGCCTTTTAGAGAAATTGCCACCCAAAATGTCAAAGCCTGTTTTGTTAATATAATTTTATAATTAAATGGGTATATTTTAGTTATCTTGAAAATTTTCTCATCCAGAACATTTTATTCTCCAGGGAAAGATATATAAAAGAGGTGTCACTGTAATTAGAAATGAAATAATTTGTTGTCTTCTTGAGGTGTTAATTTTTTCCGCTGAACAAACAGCATATTCATTCAGAACTATGGGAACAAAAAGGGGAAAGGAAAGAAAGATACAAGAAAAAACAAACAAGGAAGAGGAGAGGCTTCGAGATAGAATATATGTGCTCTAAAAAGTCACTTTTTCCAAATCTAAATTCTAACCTGACTTCAGTGAAGTTTAGCAATTATAAGCATTCTCCCTAATATTTCTTAAGAGCATTCTATGAAAAGTAGAATAATTATTGTTTTGATTTATGTTCTTGGTTATGCAAATTAAGAATTTAATTTGACATTTTTGACATTTTATTCTATGCAAATAAACTTCAAATTAGGCATAAATATTAGGTGTATATTTTAGATTACTGTTCTCAGCAGGGTAATATGGGGGAAGCACTATGTTGAGTCAGGGACTATGAACTGAGGAAAATCAGCATCAACTGGCTGGATGGCCTTGGGTAAATCATTTCCTGTCTCTTGGTCTCTAATTCTTCAACTGAGAAATGAGTGGTGTGGATGTGTGTGGGAGGTCAGTGTCACTCATGATACCTAAGTTACGAGAATCTATAGGCGTATGACCATGATAATGCCAATAAAATAGAAATGATAATGATAAAAATAATAAACTAATTACATTTATGGAGCACATTCTGAAGTACCAGGCTGTGGTAAGCAGGATAATGACCTGACCCCAACCAAACATGTCCACCTTCTGTTCCCTGGAAACCATGAATATATTTCTTTACATAGCAGAAGGGACACTGCTGATGTAATTAATGTTAAGAACACTTAGATGAGGAGGAGATTATCCTGGATTGTCCAGGTATCCCAACCTAATTACATGAGTTCTTAAAAGCAGAAAAGCTTTGCTGCTGCAGTGAGAAAAACATGCAATGTTGCTGGCTTTGAGGATGGAGGAATGGGGCTATAAGACAAGGAATGTATTGCACACATCTTCTACAAGGCAACAGAAGGCAAGAAAATGGATGCTCCCACAGAGCTTCCAGAAAGGAACATAACCCTGCTGACACCTTGATATTAGCCCAGTGAGACCCAGGTCAGACTTCTGACCTCCAGAAACTGTAAGATAATAAATTCTTATTTTTTTAGCCACTATGTTTGTGATAATTTGTTGCAGCAGCAATAAAAAAAAATTCTGATGTATCAGGCTCTCTGCTACAGTAATTTAAATTAATTCATTCTGGCCTCACAACCCTAAGAAATAAAGGCTATCATTATCCTCAGTTTATACATGAGGAAATTGAGGTTTAAGGTGTTTGAATATCTTCTCAAGCTTAAAGCTTATAAATGATGAAGCCAGCATTTGACCCCAGGACTGTTTTGTTCAACTAAAGATGATGTATTTAAAATGCCTTTATATATAAAACCAAGTAATAGTTTCCTGTTTTATTTCTCCTACTGTAGAATGAAACCAGTTTTTCTTTACCAGTTGCCTGCTGGAAAAATGGGCCAGTGAGGATACCTCTGTGAGGATTTGGGGTACTTTGGAAAAAAATCACTGTGTTCATTGTGTAAAATTAGTTTCATTTCTCTTTCTAAAGTCATTAACTTTACTTTTCTTGTAATCAGAATGATTTTGATAGTATTTTATAAGGGAAGAATAAAGCATATCATCACTAGTCTGACGTATTCTAGAATGTAGCAAAGGATTTTTTATTTGATGATGGAGCTTCCTTCCTCCCTCCTGCCTCCCTCCCCCTCCCTCCCTCCCTCCCTCCCTCCCTTCCTTCCTTCCTTCCTTCCTTCCTTCCTTCCTTCCTGCCTTCCTTCCTTCATTCCTTCCTTTTTCCTTTCTTCTTTCCTTCTTTCTTTTTTCCTTTTCACCCTAAGCAGCTAAACTCATTTATCTGAGAAAAAGGAAAAAAGGTTAGGTCTCTATTTAAAAAAATATGTTCAATGTCAGTTTGCCAGGAAGCAACACTTTCTCTTCACTTTTATGATGCCCCCCCCCCATCTATTTATCTTCTCTTTTATTCTTATTGCTACTCCCAGATGCCTCTCTTCTCTTTGATGGATTAATGCTTCTTTCCCCCTTCTTTCAAAAGCTTTCCAAACTCCCTCCTTACTCATTCAAGTTGGGAGAGATTATTTTGCCTGGGGGCTTTGAACATTCTATATGTTCTTCACCGAAATACCACTTCTTCTGTGTCTGAGTGACATCTGATGTGATGAGCTCAAACTCCTGAGAGGTATGAGGTCTCTTTGGCACTGCACCACTGCATTCCACGTCAGGAAGCTGGAGAACCAAAGGTATCTTAGCCCTTTGGTTTCTTCTTCTTTGGTTCTGCAAGCCCTTGAGGCCACTTAGGGGTTGGCAGTATCTCAGACTCTCTGTAAGAAGAATCCTTTGATATGAACTGCAGTACAAGAAGGACATTTTGGTGTGAAGAAGGGGAGAATGAAACTTGTTTTGTTTTACAAAGGAAAAGAAAAACATGATGATGGGTGTAGACAGAAAGAGAATCTGTGAAAGATAGAGTCCTGGTTAAAAAAAAAAAAAAAAAAATGACAGACTCAAACTTTGGCAACGGAAGAGTGAGGTGCCAAACTTGTAAAAAAGAAAAAAGCAACATGAATAAGAATTTGTTTTTGTAGAACCTGAGGTTGTAGTCAAAGTATGCAAGCAGGGTGGGATACATTTTACACAGTGTAGCAAGAGCTTAGAATCAGTTTATGTCTAAAATTAGCAAACAAGATCAAAGTGCCATTGACTACCTTTGACAGCAAATAAATGATTAGCTGAGAATGGGTTGATGATTCTACCTAAAGATAAAGAAACTGTTAAGGGCATGGAAAATCATAGATTTACAGAGTACGTTTTATGAGCAATGCATATAAACTTTTTACAAATGAGAACTAAACTATTTCTGCTTTCTTGCTCTTGCTTTTTGTTAACTTTCAACAACTGACTATTCTCAAAGCCTAAATACTTCCATTCGTGGTAGGTTTAAAATGCTTATTAGAAATGGCAATATCTTTTTTTTTAATTTAATTTTATTTATTTTTTTATACAGCATGTTCTTATTAGTCATCAGTATTATACACATCAGTGTATACATGTCAATCCCAATCGCCCAATTCATCCCACCACCATCCCCACCCCCGCGCGGCTTTCCCCCTTTGGTGTCTGTACGTTTGTTCTCTACATCTGTGTCTCTATTTCTGCCCTGCAAACCGGTTCATCTGTACCATTTTTCTACGCTCCACATATATGCGTTAATATACGATATTTGTTTTTCTCTTTCTGACTTACTTTACTCCGTATGACAGTCTCTAGATCCATCCATGTCTCCACAAATGACCCAATTTCGTTCCTTTTTATGGCTGAATAATATCCCATTGTATATATGTACCACTTCTTCTTTATCTATTCGTCTGTCGATGGGCATATAGGTTGCTTCCATGACCTGGCTATTGTAAATAGTGCTGCAATGAACATTGGGGTGCATGTGTCTTTTTGAATTATGGTTTTCTCTGGGTATATGCCCAGTAGTGGGATTGCTGGATCATATGGTAATTATATTTTTAGTTTCTTAAGGAACCTCCATACTGTTCTCCATAGTGGCTCTATCAATTTACATTCCCACCAACAATGCTAAAGGGTTCCCTTTTCTCCACACCCTCTCCAGCATTTGTTGTTTGTAGATTTTCTGATGATGCCCATTCTGACTGGTGTGAGGTGATACCTCATTGTAGTTTTGATTTGCATTTCTCTAATAATTAGTGATGTTGAGCAGCTTTTCATGTGTTTCTTGGCCATCTGTATGTCTTCTTTGGACAAATGTCTGTTTAGGTCTTCTGCCCATTTTTGGATTGGGTTGTTTGTTTTTTTAATATTGAGCTGCATGAGCTGTTTATATATTTTGGAGATTAATCCTTTGTCCATTGATTTGTTTGCAAATATTTTCTCCCATTCTGAGGGTTGTCTTTTCATCTTGTTTATGGTTTCCTTTGCTGTGCAAAAGCTTTGAAGTTTCATTAGGTTCCATTTGTTTATTTTTGTTTTTTATTTCCATTACTCTAGGAGGTGGATCAAAAAAGATCTTGCCATGATTTATGTCAAAGAGTGTTCTTCCTATGTTTTCCTCTAAGAGTTTTATAGTGTCTGGTCTTACATTTAGGTCTCTAATCCATTTTGAGTTTACTTTTGTGTATGGTGTTAGGGAGTATTCTAATTTCACTCTTTTACATGTAGCTCTCCAGTTTTCCCAGCACCACTTATTGAAGAGGCTGTGTTTTTTCCATTGTATATTCTTGCCTCCTTTATCAAAAGTAAGGTGACCATATGTGCATCGGTTTATCTTTGGGCTTTCTATCTTGTTCCATTGATCTATGTTTCTGTTTTTGTGCCAGTACCATATTGTCTTGATTACTGTAGCTTTATAGTATAGTCTGAAGTCAGGGAGTCTGATTCTTCCAGCTCCGTTTTTTTCCCTCAAGACTGCTTTGACTCTTCGGGCTCTTTTGTGTCTCCATACAGATTTTAAGATTTTTTGTTCTAGTTCTGTAAAAAATGAGAAATGGCAATATCTTTCTTTAAAATATGTGGATTTTGAAATTACCCAATTATTTTTTCTATCAGAAAAACTTGGGACTTCCCTGGTGGCGCAGTGGTTAAGAATCCGCCTGCCAGTGCAGGGGACACGGGTTCAATCCCTGGTCCGGGAAGACCCCACATGCCGCGGAGCAACTAAGCCCGTGCGCCACAACTACTGAGCCTGCGCTCTAGAGTCCGCAAGCCATAACTACTGAGCCTACGCACCACAACTACTGAAGCCCATGCATCTAGAGCTCGTGCTCTGCAGCAAGAGAAGCCACCACAATGAGAAGCCTACTCACCACAACGAAGAGTAGCCCCCTGCTCAGGGCAGCTAGAGAAAGCCTGCATGCAGCAATGAAGACCCAATGCAACCAAAAAGTTAATTAATTAACTAATTAATTAATTTTTAAAACAAAAAAGAAAAACTTATGGGACCTGTGAAAAGAGAAATATGATCAGAAAAGTTTTTCTACATGTGAAACATTGCACATCGTGACAACAAATTGCAACAATACATTGCATTTTTTAACATTAAATAATGTTTGTCACATAGAGGGATACATCTAGATTTTGCAAATCAGGTGAATGATTTCTTAGCAAATTCTTTTAGTTTGGAGAGAGGCGTGACGCTGCTCGTATATCTTCATTACCTAACAACATTTCGTATTATTGTTTTAATGTGATTCAATATGGATTGATAGCCTTTAAGAAAAAGTCAATTCTGTTCCAAGAATTTACAAAGAGCTTTGCTTCTTATTTTGTGTGTGCAAAGAAAGCAGGAAATATGGGCTAAGGATGGAGGGAAAGGAGATGAAAAATTAATGTTTTACACAGTATCATCCAAACAGAGTTTTTAGTAAAGCTTTCTGTCCTCCTCAGTCACTGAAGAGGAAATATATATTTTCTACCTCCCTGATTGTCTTCAGTTTTGTTAGACTTTGCAGACATCATTCTGCATGCCCCCTCTCATTCTCCATTTTCTACAAGGTCTTTTGACATTCTTGGTGTTAAGAACATTAACAGAACAGGGTGATTGAGGTAGATAAGACAATCTTAGGTAAAGTTGTGGGGTAATTTATTATTACTACAAGAGGTTGTTTCTGAAGAGATTACTTTTCACCGTACTCAGTGAGGTTAGATATTCTGGTTGTCCAATTATTTTAAAATGTGTGTGTGTGTGAAAGAAAATATTTTAAAACATTCTTTATTTAAACATTTCATGACAAATTAGATCTGAATGACTGTATCGTCAACATGATAAAGTATATCTAAAAGTAATAAGTGGCATTATACTTATGAGATTCTAGAATCACTGTAATTAAATCAGGTCAAAACCAGTTACTCTTGTAATCAGTCTTCTATTTTTTAAAAAATTTTTACTGGAGTATAGTTGCTTTACAATGTTGTGTTAGTTTCTACTGTACAGCAAATTGAATCAGCTCTATGTATACATATATTCCCTCTTTTTTGGATTTCCTTCCCATTTAGGTCACCGCAGAGCATTGAGTAGAGCTCCCTGTGCTTTACAGTAGGTTCTCATTAGTTATCTATTTTATATGTGTATCAATAGTGTATATATGTCATCTCCAAATTCATTCCACCCCTCCTTCCCCCTTGGTATTCATACGTTTGTTCTCTGTGTCTCTATTTCTGCTTTGCAAATAAGATCATCTATACCATTTTTTTTAGATTCTACATATATGTGTTAATATACGATATTTGTTTTTCTCTTTCTGACTTACTTCACTCTGTATGGCAGTCTCTAGGTCCATCCACATCTCTACAAATGTCCCAATTTCGTTCCTTTTTACGGCTGAGTAATATTCCATTGTATATATGTACCACATCTTCTTAATCCATTCATCTGTCAATGGACATTTAGATTGTCTCCATGACCTGTCTATTGTAAATAATGCTGCAGTGAACATTGGGGTGCATGTGTTTTTTGAATTATGGTTTCCTCTGGGTATGTACCTACTAGTGGGATTGCTGGGTCATATGGCATGTAATCTAAATTAAAGAACATTGACTTTTGGAGTTGACCAACTTTGTTCTAATTCTGTATCTGCCACTTACTAGATTGTTGAGCTAGCAAATCTCATTATTTTTCTGAACTTCAATTTTCTCATCTGCAGATAAAAATGGGAATAATAGTTCTCAGAATTCTTGTGAAAACTAAATGAGGTAATATATATAATTAGCTCATATATGCTTCATAAATAGTAGCTATTTAAAAATATATATGTAATTTATTATATGAATTTATTTTGTTGCTTTTAACAGTGCTGCATGGACCATCATTGTACAAACATTTTACAAGCTTGTCATATTTTTTTCCTTAAGATAAATTCTCTGTTTGTGGAATTGCTTGGTTAAGGAAATGTGCTCATTTTGGTGTTTTGAAAATGCTATATTTAAAAATGCCTTTCAGAAAAGATCTGAGAATGCTATTTCCCTATACCAAGTCCAATTCTGTATATATTTTTCATTTCTGTCTATCTTATAAGCGAAAAATAGTGTTTTGTTTTAATTTATGTTCTTTGTTTTATGTTGAATGACTTTGGATTTATTTTTTTGTAAATTTCCTAGTCTTACCCTTGTCTTTCCCTTATTAATTTGTAAGAGCTTCTTACATATTAAAATATTTAATTCTTTGCTCTGTAAATTGAAAATAAAGTTTCTGGCTTGTTTGCCATGTGGTTTTGTAAAAAAAAAAATGTCCGTGTGTGTGTTTATTGCAGAAGTGTAAGGAAGAGACAAGAGGGAGCAGTGAAGAAGTGCAGTAAAGACTAGCCCTCAAATATGAAATGAATAGGCCTTTTACATCTCCTCTTTCACCTATTACCTCCTTCTAACTATTCTTAGTAGCTAAAGAAGAAAAGTCTTCTACTCTATTTTTGAATTGAGTCAATGAAGAAAAGAAAGTTTTATGGTATCCTTTAAGGAAAAAATTCAAATAAAGTGTACTTCCCACCTAAACCCAGAAAACCATGAGAATGTTTTCTTTTTATTTATCTTTAAGTAACACTGATTCATTCTCACTAGGAAAGGGGGACTTTTAAAAGGTCACAGAATGTATTGAAGATAAGAAGTGATTTCTCTCTAGACACTAAATAGAAAGAGGAGGTAGAGAAAGAGGAAGAGCATTCCCCAGCCATCCTAAATGATAAGGAACTTCCTTTAAGTTCTCTTTGTCTTTGTATTTGAACCTATATGTAATATATCAGGATTGGACACCACTACAATTTATAATAACATGAAAAGTATAATGCAGGTATCTTTTTTCAGAGATAATGACTTTTGGGGTGTTGTGCTCTAGTAAGTCTCCTTTCTTTTTAAAGTGAAAACACCAAAGTTTGTTAAATAAAATTCCTTTAAAAATGAATGTTCTTGGATGCTCTCCTGATGGCTACATTTCTCATAGCATGATAAATACCCATCAAGGTTTTGCAGTGACATTTCCAGTTTCAAATATTCTTTCCTCCTGTCACCAAAAATGCACTCATTCTTGGCAGACTGTGTCTCAGTTTTTCATTTGGAAGATGTGGTCACTGAACTCATATGTTGCCAAACAGGATTTCCTTGGCTCTTATTGTTTGAAAGTGAAAATTGGGCTATCCTTTGTGAAGCACCCACCATGTGTGGAGTGATTGATGTCTTACATTCATTATCTACTTAATGCTGGAAGACAGGTACAATTATTCCCATTTTACAGTTTGTGAAGTAGAGAGGCATAGAGGATAAACAATATATTCAAGACTATACATCTAGGAAGTCATGGTGCTAGGGTTCAAACCAGAACATTTGAATAGCAAACCTCTGGGCTTTTCCCCCATGCTCTGCAATATTCTGCTTCACTATTCTGTACTTTCTGGCCAGGCAAACTAAATGTGAAACATCAGCATTACTGAGAAGTTTTCTAAATATTAAATGTGTGAATAGTGTGCTCTGGTCTTAGGTCTCCATACTAAATAGAGAAGAATCACAATGTAGTTTGTCTTAAGTTTGGTAACCTTTTTACCAGCATGTTATGTTTGTCAGCCTGCTCTGTGTGTCTCTGTGTGTGTGTGTGTGTGTGTGTGTGTGTGTGTGTGTGTGTGTGTGTGTGTGTGGTGCCTTAACTATCTATCTGTTTATTAGTATAATATATAGTATGTGTTTATCTGTCTTGCTGTCATCTGGTCAATGTGACATTAGATGGTAACTTTGTTCCATTTGTGAAGATGTGGTTCATCACAAACTGCTCTAAAATAAAGTGAAACAATTTCTTCAATATGTTATATAAATACTAATGTTTTTTGGAGTTTTTAAAATTTTATTGATATATATTCAAAATTATGTATATGTTTAGCAATAGGAAGGGCACAACTTAAGGGCACCTTTTTTAAAAGCAAATGAATGGCAATAAATTACAATAGTATATTGTCACAAAATTATTTCTGAGTTCATGAAAGTGGTTAAAATGTACCAGCTGAATAGAAATGATGTTTAAATCACTGTAAAAATCCAAGCAAAGTAGAATTTTCACAGCCATTTAGAGTGGAGATCTCATATCTTTAATATCTAAGAGCTAGAAAATAATAAAAAATGTGCTTGTATTTCATACCTTCTAAGAGTAAAAGACCTTAGGTAAGAGGAAACCAAAAATTGATAAGTGAGTTACAGTTAAGACAAAAGATCAGACTAGAATGTTAAATTATAGATAAAAAAAGAATGTAGAAGTTATGCAGTTTTTTCTTCATACTATAATGTTACCAGTTTAGTCAATAGGCCCAGTGATAAGATATGTTTTATTAATTCTTTCCCAGATTCCCAGCCAAAAAAACTCATATAACATTAACATGGTTTTGATTTCCAACCATGCATAGAAAAGCCCTTTAATCCTATCTTTCTAGAGAAAAGAAATATTTTTTGCCTTAAATATGTATTCTATAAATTAGTTCATGTCTATCCTTCTACATACCAATTAATTTCTATTCATTGGTTAAAATCTGCTGGGAGTGGTTTTTTGATGTAATTAGCCTATCATGTTTAAACACATGATTTTTTTTTCACAATGCACCTTTATATATATATATATATATATATATATATATATATATATATATACAGCAGGTTCTTATTAGTTATCTATTTTATACATATTAGTGTATATATGTCATTCCCAATTCATCCCACCACAACCCCCCGCCCCCGCTTTCCCCCCTTGGTGTCCATATGTTTCTTCTCTACATCTGTAAACACATGATTAAACAGGGTAAACTTTGGCAGGGATGGCAGGCAGAAGCAAACACATATCCTCAGGATCCTCTGGTGGAAAGCTGCTGTGATTTCTAGAGAGAACAGCTTACCCAAATCATCTCAGTTCAAATATGGCTACATTCTTCACTGCTGCATCTCCACTTAACTCTAGGAATCCCCAGGAGAGCTGCTTTTTAAAATAGGAATTTTAGAATTGCTGTACTGATGAATACTGGTTCTTTAAATTAATATGGTATCTCCTGTTTTTTATTTCAAATTACGTTACCTAACAACCACTTTGTCTTCAGAGCCTCTTTGAAGAAGGTCAGGGTGCTGTGGATTGGCTTCACTCACACAGTCTACTCAGGGTCCTCATTATAGGTTTTGTTTAGGACACATATCGACCAATTAAAAGCCTCCAATTTATTTCTTAGATGTTATACTTGATTTATCAGCACAGTTTCCACATTAATTGATAGTAGAATTTCTTCCCTAGAATTCTACTCCCAAAGCTAAATATGTGAATCATCATAAATTTGTCATGAGAATAAATCTGCAAATATTCAAAGCCAATTTCTCCTAACTAAGGGGAAAAGTGTACTTCATTTTTTGTTGTCATTAAGTATAAACATGGTGCAAAGTTGTTAGGTAATAAAAACCTAAAAATCTGGCTTTTCTACAGTGAGATATATAGACTACTTTTATTTCATTATGCATTTTTTTGTTGAGATGAAATACTATAATCTTAAAAGCCCTTGCTCCATTTTTCTTCTATTCCAGTGTGGTCATTTGACAAACAAGAGAATGAACTAGCTTGTATTAGGCAACTGTTTTCTTCCTACTCTCAGCCCCTAAGAAGAATTACATATTAAGTCAAAGCTGTCATTCACTTGAACACCAAAATGTTTGGTATTAATTGTGTTGGTTAGTTGAAAGTGAAGAATTTAGGGGGAATAGTAGTAAGTTTTTTCACACACCATCACTTAGAAGTGACCAATTTAGCCCTGCTGCCAGAAAGGTAATTGAAATACCTATGCTGATTTAACCACAAACTAATTATAGTTAATATTAGGATAGGAGAAAATTATGAAACACAAAAATTGCTAAGCTTCCTTAATATTAATATGCAAAGAATGATTTAATTTTCCCCAGCTCTTCTCCTTCCTTTCCTCCTTCCTCCCTCCTTTCCTTCTTTCTTTTTTCCTTCCTTCCCTCTCTCCTTCCTTTTTTTTTTTTCTTTTCTTTTTAGGATTTTGTGTTTTCAAGATACAGGGTTTGTATGTTGGGGGAGTAGTCAGATAACATTTTTAAAAAATCAGTATCTCTTTAAAATGTTTTCTCTTCACCTTTTGAAACTATGGAGAAAATACTGATGAAATATTTACAGTTTAATAGCAGGAAAGGCAGTTGTTCTATTACATGCTTCAGTGCATGTCATAGTACATACACTTGAAAATATATTATCTTCATCATATCACTTGTGCCAAACTTCCAAAAACTCAGTATCTTAAAAATACCAAGGTCATTTAGAACAAATGCATGGTGTCGTGTTAATAGAGAGGACATTGATTGAGAGTCAGAAGGATTGTTTCCTTAAGTCAGTTCTGCCTTTAGCACTAAAAATTCTCTGGTCTTCAACCTCCTTAGTTATATGATGAGTAACCTGCAGTAAGTAATCTCCAAGGTTATTTCTCATTCCAATATGCAGTGTCTTTAAATCACTAGACAATTCATTGTAAAGTGTAATAACAGAAATATTTTGTAGAGCCAGAGGCTTCTTATCCGCCAACCTCAACCATTCAGAGCCCAGCCAAGAATCTGTGGGAAACACATAGGTTCTGAGCAGCCAAAATAAATGCTGTTGTCCATGATCTAAACCTTATTTTTTAGGAAACTCCTTGGGACCCTCACTCAGAGGTTGTTTACTCTTTAAATAGAATCTCTTTTTAAGTCTGATTATCTTGTTTTCAAAGCCCTGGCACTTTGGTGGCAAATTGGAAAGGGACTAGGAGGCAATCACAGAATGGAGCAATGTATGGGAAAGTGCTTTGTAGGCTCTCAAGTACCGTGCAAATGTGAGCTGTTATCATTAGCAAGAGTGACAACTGACGGGAATAGTGAGAGAAAAGATAAATAATTTCAGACAAACATAGTGATGTCCAAATCCTGTTGGGCTATGCTCTTTAGTATACTGGCAAATAGGTTTAGTCATTTCAGTAGTTCCCAAGATCCTCTCTGAATTATAGCACAGTATATGCTTGTAGAAATAACTGAATTATCACAAGAAAGTTCATTTATATTCTGAATGATACTTGGTTTAAGAGATGATGTTCTTGGAAAGTGCATTTTTAAGCACTGTATAAATGTTAGGTATTATCATATAATTTGATTTGAAGTCAAGACAATATGCAATGTTGTACAAATGTTATCCATCTAAAAGAATTAAAAATTTAAAAGCTATTTGGTCGATAAGATGTTAGATTTCAATTACCTAGAAAATTATATCTAAATAATACTGAATCTATGAAGTACTACTCTAATTTTGAAAGGCAATTAATTTTTTTATTATCCATAATGGAAGTAATTAAGATAAAATAATATTAATTCATTTTGCTCCATATTTAAACAAAATTATTCTGTGCTTGGTTCAGAATTTTCTGAAACACTTTCTAACCTCATGAGCTTATTATGATAGCACTGTCAGAGAGATACAAAACATGGTATATGTCAATACTTAAAACATATTACGTGCTGAGGCAATGTAATAAAAGTTTTTAATAATTCTTAAGTGATAGTGGTAACCAATCTAAAGCAAACTCAAGCTACATCTAAAAACACCCATCAATTCATACAGAGTTAGAAATCAAAACCAAACTTTGTTCAGTGTCAAGTTTCCAAAATATTCATTGGAAACTCCAACAGCAAATTAAGTTATACAGCAAAAATAAGAAATCTGACATGTTCTCTTTTTTCTTTAAGATTTTGCCAGTCCAGACACAAAAGTAATATGGCTTCAAATCCCAGCTGAAAATTAACTGCATGCTTTTCCCATATAGGGGAATGTTAATCCTAGAATATTTAAGCCTTGTTTTATATCATATTATACATGAATAAATGGAGGCCCAGGAAAGCAAGTTCTCAATGATTTTGAGGTAAGTATGAGACAAGAACTCACGTTCCTAGACTCCTACACCAGAGTTCTTTCAGCTATGAGTTGCAGAACTGATATTTTATACTGAATTTTTAATAAAGTTTTCTTATCATCTACATAACATCAATGGCAGACATTTTAAGAATGAAAAACTGGATGGACTTGACAGTCCATGATCCTGGGGTCTTGAGGCCATAATTTTGGAAATCATTTCCTAAAGTCAGGGCATTTAAGGAGAGCACACAAAAGCAACTGAATCGTGAATAAGAGAAAGGACATTAGCCAGGCAGGTGCAGGTTAGTTGGATGGATTGACTTCCCGGCAGACCAGAGCACAGATTGCTCAATTACCCTTTTGTACAGCAGGGAAAGAAAGACAACAGCAGAGGCTGCTAACTCCCAGCTACCAGCGACTTTGGAAAGAGCTCTTTGAAAGACAGATAAGTAATATTTTCCACCCTTTCCCTTTGTGGGAGGGACATTGTACATCAAGTCAAGACTGAAATTTACTGTTAACTAAAGTTAGCAGGAATAGCCTTTGGTAACCATCTTGGTCACACTATCACTTGAATTGGAATGTTTAAACAATAATAGTACGATGCTTTGTACTTTATATCAGAGCTTTATGAGGTCCTTGATCCACTCATCTGTGCTTGCAGAAACACTTCTGGAGTCCCAAATGAATTCAGAAACTGCTCTAAAAGAGAAAAATTAGTGGTGTCTAAAAAGCACAATAGTGTAGGTCTTTTTCTTTTACGTTCCATTTTTGTGCTTTTTTCATCAAAGTGCTAACTGATAAGCACAAAGTCTTTAAAAAGCAGCAAGATTTCTTTAGGACTATTTAAGTTCCAGCACCTTGGGCTTTTTTCTTTCTGTATTTTGCAGTGATAACCAAAAAGGGCTTGCATGTGTTAAAACCAAAATGCATGTTACATTAATAATTTGCGTTTAGAAATCCAGGCACCTAACACCACCAGAGTTAATATTTGCTTTGGACTGTTCTGCTTATTTAGTCTCAAGTTGTTTCCAAAGAGCTAACACTAAAAGGCTGCTTTCCTATTTGCCTAGTGAGTGTGTGATTTCACACACAGTGCATGATGTGCTTCTACAGAGACGAAGTATTAGCTTTTCTTCCCGTGAACAGTGTACTCAACTAGGTTGGGAAATGTGAACTTTGTAGTCTCATGATGTGTCACACTTACTGAAGCTCACGTAGACTCCACTTTGGAAATGTCTCCTCTTCACTGTGCTTTCTCTTCTTCATTCCCTGGCCCTATTTTGCTATGATTACATGACCTTCTAACATTTTAACTTTCTAACAAGGTTATTCTCCCCTAGTCCCTTATCCAGTTGGTCATCCTCCACACTACTGCTAAAGATAATTTTCAACAGCAGAAATCTGACCAGTTCACTGCCATCCTTAAAATACACCAAAAACCTTTTATTGCTTCCACATTCCTTACAGGATAAAAACCCAAATTCTTAAAGCGGTTATTTAAGGGCTTTCCAAGTACCACTCCCAAAGCTACCTTCCCAGCTATGTTTCCTTCCATTGCTTCTCACATGCCCTAAGTCTCAGCCACACTGGCTGAACGAGATCATGCCTCTTGCTCCTAGCCTTTCATCTGCGTGGACTTTCCTTCATTCTCCTTTTCACTTGAAATCCCTGTCTGTGAAGGTCATTATGAATGTCCTTTTGGAGTAAAGCCTTCTTCAGTCTATCCATTAATCTCTCCTCTGCTCCTACAACATTTGGCACATAATCTCTTTAATTCCACTAAATAAAAGACAGAGATATAATAGCTAACATTTTTTGAGTTTTACTGAGATACTATTGACAGATAAAAATTGTATATATTCAAAGTGTGCAATGTGATGCTTTGATATACATATGCATTGTGATGACCACGTTCAAGCTAATCAGTGTATCCACCACTTCACATAGTTTCCCTTTGTGTGTTGGTGGCGGGGGGGATGATGAGAACTTTGAGATCTACTCTGAGCAAATTTCAGGTGTACAGTACATTACTATTAATTATAATCACCTGTACATTAGGTTGCCAGAACTTACTCATCTTATAACTGAAAGTTTGTACCCTTTGACCAATATCTCCCCATCTCCCCTTCCCCAAGCCCTGACAACCACATTCTACTCTCCATTTCTATGTGTTGGGCTTTAAAAAAAAAAAAAAAATATATATATATATATATATTCCACATATAAATGAGATTATGCAGTACTTGTCTCTCTGCATCTGTCAGTTCACTCAGTGTAATGTCTAGGTTCATCCATGTTGTCACAAATGGCAGAATTTCCTTATTTTCTTCTTTTTTAAGGTTGAATAACATTCCATTGTGTGTGTGTGTGTGTGTGTGTGTGTGTGTGTGTGTGTGTTCATGTGCCTATATCACGTTTTCTTTGTTGATGGACCTTTAAGTTGTTTGCATATCTTGGCTACTGCGAATAATGCTGCAGTGACCATGAGAGTGTAATATAACTTAGATATAGTGATTTTGTTTCCTTGGATATATACACAGAAATGGGATTGCTGGATCATATGGTAGTTCTAGTTTTATCTGTACTGTACCATGATGGCTGTACCAATTTACATTCCCCTCAACAGTGTAGAAGGAAGGACTCCCTTTTCTCCACATCCTCACCAACACTTAGCTTTTGACTGTTTTAGTAAGAGCCATCCTAACAGGCGTGAGGTGATACCTTGTGTGGGGTTTTTTTGGTTTTTATTTTTTGCGGTACGCGGGCCTCTCACTGCCGTGGCCTCTCCCGTTGCGGAGCACAGGCTCCAGACGTGCAGGCTCAGCAGCCATGGCTCACGGGCCTAGTCGCTCCGCGGCATGTGGGATCTTCCCAGACCAGGGCACGAACCAGTGTCCCCTGCATCGGCAGGCGGACTCTCAACTACTGCGCCACCAGGGAAGCCCTATCTTGTGGTTTTGCTTTGTATTTCCCTAACGATTAATGACGTTGAGCATCTTTTCATAATAGCTAACATTTATTGAGCATTTGTTGTATGAAAAGTATTCTTTTAAGCAGCTTATACATATTAATGTATTTAATATTCACAATAGCCCTTTGAGGTTGATACTGTTGTTATCTTCCATTTAATGGTTGGGAAACATGAGCACGTAAAGGTCAAGTAACTCTGGAGGTCACTTACCTTATTAGTAGCAGAGCTGGAATCATACCCATGCAGTCTCGTCTGTTGCCTCTTCTAGATTTTAATCTCCTTTGAGTAGATAACTTATTTATGTTTGTGTGCCAAACAGGAATATAGTATCTGACATACTGTAGCCAACCGATTGCTTTATGGCACAATGTATTTAAATTATTATGAAATAGAATCTTTTGGGTTAAGGGAAATTTTATTTTCAAAAGCTTATAGAAAAAACTCTTAGAAAAATTAAGGAAAATACAGCACAGATCAGTAATTAAAAGCTTATACTGAGATACATCCTATGGCTCTTGGAGTTTAGCATATATCTTTTACAGTTTCTCAGTTACATCAACAATATTGGATAAATGTTTAACCCATATTTACTATCGACTATTCTTCAGGCACGTGCAATTTTACATTTTCAGTAGATTGCACTGGCTTTCCCATGTACATCATTATAAATTGTCTTAGCTATAAAGGTTTTAGAATACATAGCACACTTCCAGGTGACTGTTAAGTAAGATGTTGGGTTGGAAATTTACTTTGTAGTATAGCTTCCAGTTTTTAAAATTAGAGGTTTAAGAATCAATGGATTTCTGAATAACACACTCTAAAATCATACTGATTACCTGGAAAGTATTTAATATATACAGAAAGATTGAACATGCACCAATAATCATATTTGTATGTTGAGGCTGCTGGAAATTCAAAAATGATAAAGAAGAAAACGTTTTAAAGTTGATTCCAGAGACTTCTTTATCATCTATTGTATATACACAGAGTGATAGAATTGTGGCTGAAGAATGCACACGTACAGCATGTTTTGGCAGAACTCTTAAGGGGGAATTAACTTGAAACTTGCCATTAGATTTTCAGACAGGGACACCGTCTAAGCATCTCAATCTTTTCTATTCAGTTTGTTTGTTTTTTAAGTAATTTCTTCCTGTGGGGGGAAGCTTTAGGAGTTTTTTCAGTTATAGAACTTAAATGAGATTCATAAACAAAAGGCATAATACAATCTGAAGCCTTGCTAACCCTCCTACAGCTCATCTCTGTAACCTGGAATTCTTTTAATGTGTAGGAATGGTGAACTTTTTTTAACCTTAATGACACTATTGTCTTTAAAAGCTGTTAAAAATAGCAGAGCCAAAGAGGTAATATTATAATATGCAGTTTAGGGAAATTTTGAGTGTCATTATCTTCCTGAGCAGTAACCATGAACAAATTGTCAAAGACATTGTCTCTTTTAAATGGAAAGATGAACCAATGTATTAGCACCTCAGTAGGATTGGGAATATGTGGGAAACATAATCATAAAACAGCAATTGCTGGGCTGCAGCACGGCCACCCAGGACACCGTTCAGCAGAGGTCTTGGAATTGTCAGCACCTGCAGAGATCTGCCTGGGGAGATTACCTTTGCTGGTAAATGCAAAGATTTGCCCTTGAAGATTTTATGTTCTTCCTTCCATCTTAACCAAGAGAATTTAGATTAGATTGTCTAAATAGAGAATGCATTCCATAGGCTGAAGAAACTATGTGTATCAGTTTTTTTAATTAATAGAATATTTTTTATCTGTTTTAGGTTTATAAGAAAGTTGAATGGAAAGTAGAGAGTTCCCATATACTCCTTCAACACTCGCCATCCCTGTTTCCCTATTATTAACATCTTGCATAAGTGTTGCACATTTGTTACAATTGAGGAGTCAATATTGCTACATTATTAAGTAAAATCTATAAGTTATACAGGTTTTTCTCTTTGTGTTATATATTTTATGGGTTTTGACAAATGTATAATGATTTGTATCCACCATTATAGTATCAGAATAATTTCACTACCCAAAACATTCTCTGTGCTCTGCCTATCTGTCCCATCCTTCCTCCCATCAAACTCCTGGCAACCCCTCTTTTGACTGTCTCCAGAGCTTTGCCTTTTCTATATTATCCTATAGTTGGAGTCATACAGATTGATACAGAATATTAATCAGATTGGCTTCTTTCACTTAGCAGTGTGCATTTAAGTTTCCTTTATCTTTTCATGGCTTGATAGCTCATTTCTTGTTATTGCTGAATATTCCATTGTATGGCTGTACCACAGTTGGTTTATCCATTCACATACTGAAGGACATCTTGGTTGCTTCCAAATTTTGACAATTATGAATAAAGCTACTATAAACACTCATGTTCAGGTTTTCTTGCGAACTTACATTTTCAACTCACCTAAAAATTGTAATTGTGAAAAGTATTTTTGATGGAGAGGAAAGGTATAGGTTTTGAAGTTAGAAGGACTTGATTTGAATCTTAACCTTCATTTTATTCATCCAATAAATTTTTCTTGGTAGTCTACTGTATTATCTCTACAGTGCTGGGTGTTTGAAATGCATAAAGTGCTACTCTGCCTGTCAACTGTGTGCCTTGTCTATATTAAAGAGCCTTGTTATACCTCTGATTCCTTATCTGAAAGATGCCTACCTCCTCAGCTATTGCAGTTTTCTACTGTGTTTTGAGAATCAGATGAGCTATCGTGGACAGGACTTTGTATATTTCCTGGCAATAAATGCTCATTTGCTACATGACATCCCACTGAGAAAGAGGTGATCAAACTTAATAGTTTATTTTCTTTCTAGTCCTCCT
Organism: Delphinus delphis; assembly: GCF_949987515.2. NCBI lineage: Eukaryota > Metazoa > Chordata > Mammalia > Artiodactyla > Delphinidae > Delphinus > Delphinus delphis. The sequence continues at coordinate 52,338,545 of NC_082686.1, forward strand.
GATCTATAGGTTTTTTAATGTTAAATATGGAAATTTTATTTAATACTAAATATGGAAAACATTTTAATACTTTTCAAACAATATTCCTAACTTAACCACAATTTAAAATGAAATAAGAACATGTCATCATTTTGATGAGTATTGGACTTGAGTTGAGAATTAATTTTGAGCTCTGGCTCCACTACGTATTGGCTTGGTGTTGTTAGTTTAGTCTCTTGGCTTTGCAGGGCAAACAGTGTCCTATCAGTCAAAGGAAGCATCATAATATCTGTTCACCACACACATTTATTTGCTCATCATACAGGGCTTTTGTGAGACTCAAATGCAAAAATGTACAATGTACATAAAAGAGTATTGCAAACTATAAGCACCATAAAATGTCCATTATTTTTACTATTATTATTCTAGTGTATTTTTACTTTTAATTTGGCTAACCCCTTACTAAATCAAGCTGTAGGGTTTTTCTTTTTTTCACTACATCTCTATTGCGATCTGAATTTTCTGGAATCCAATAGTCTACTGATGCTGGAGGGTCAATATAGTTATATTCTAATTTCAGTCATGTGTTAGGATCTTCTGAGAAGCAGATATTATACCAGAATGGATTAACATGCCAGGATTGTATTAGGGGAAACATCAATGTGAGAAAACAATGGAGGAGGAGCTAGTGGGCTGGAAGAAATGTCAGATGGCATTATAAATCTTTTCAAAGGAAAAGAGGGACTTCCCTGGCGGTCCAATGTTTAAGACTCTGCTCTTCTACTGCAGAGAGCGCGTGTTCGATCCCTGGTCGAGGAACTAAGATCCTGCATATTGCATGGTGCACCCCCCCAAAAAAATGGTCAAAGGAAAAGAGAAAGGGATGGAAGGTTGGATGGACACGTCCTAGACTGTCCTGCAGCCTAAAGAAGGTTTGGCAGGGAGTCCTTGAGCCATAGCCAGCCCTCAGGGAAGAACCTTGTCTGCCTTAGTATCCCTGCTGTGCTCAGTCCTGAGCTGGGAACAACTCCTGGAAAGTGTGGCCTCAAAACAAACTTGGTGATGGATTAGAGTGCAGCAGTTGGGGTCCTTGGTACATTCCCAGCATTTGGGGGGTCTGTGAGGTACATTTTAATGTCCATCACGCTTCACAAACATTTTTTCGCTTGAATAATAAAGAGAAAGCATTTATTTAGTTGATGCTTATATAAGAATATGAAGATGTGAAACAGGCAGGTGAGATATGATGCAAACCTTAACAAGCACAGAAAACCAACTGAATGCAGAAGAGCCATTTTCCTGCTGTAAGAACTTGTTCTCCCTTTCTAGATGTTTTTTGTTGTTGTTGTTGCTTTTTGGTTTTTATTTTTTGCCACTTTGTCCATGATGGCTTCAGAAATCCTGCAGATTATTAAACCATTTCCTAAATCAGAGCAAAGATATGGCACATTTTAAAGTTACGATGGGCCTCTGCGGGTGTAAGACAAAGTGTTCAGCAAGTTAAAATCTTTGGGAGTAAGGGAGAGTTTCAAAGCTAGAGGCATATTCAGGTCCAGATCTTAAAAGATCTTTAAAAGCATTCCTCCATTCTGACATCCTTAGAAATGATAAAACTACCTTTCAATACAGCTTCCTATATTTCTTATTCCTACTCACTGCCTTCCTAAGTTATCTTGTTCTCCTTCCCACTTTTCCTCCCACTCATCAATTAAAAATAATGACTGCCAGGGAAAGTGGCATCTATGAAAAGTTAATATTAATAGATGACAGTATTGTCTAAGTTCATGCATTTCAGAGCAACACCATTGAGTTCCCACTGTGGACAAGCTACAATGGGTACCGGTTTCTATGCTTACCTGGTCCTTGAGGCAACACAAAATCTCTTAAGGCTGGAAGATTATTTCATTTTCATATAAGAGGTTATTCTGTTTCCTGTTATGCAACTGTTTGTTTTACTTTTAAATTTTTTAAGGAAAAGTTTATCTTTCCTGTGTTCTTAATCTCTTTCAAAAATTATATTGGATGAATGTTCCTATTTCTCCTTCCCCCTCAGAACTAGAAAACTAGATTTCATAGTAAGCTGAGTTTAGTTCTTAAAAAAGGGAAAATGCCATAGAAAGCCATCATTTTCTTCCTATGACCTTAACTTATATTACAACCCCTGTGGGGAGTTGTCAATTGAAAGCCTGGAATTTCACAAATCTAAGTCTTGGAAATCAGCCAGCAGTCTGCACCAAATATGTGGGAAAACCTACTAAATAGCTTTTTAACCTTTATTACTTACTATGTTTTATTGTACAAATCTATATCCTCAGGAGACATAGGCAATGCTAATTGGGATTCATGTGAAGAAAAGAGCAAAAAGCTATTTCAACCCATGTAAACATTTTTTGGTACCTAGTTAAATACTTAACGGGGAATATTCCAGAAGCAGGCATACTGGACAAGATCACTCAACCAATTCAGAAGCAAGAGTTTACTACTCTGCTCATTGAGGAGCCCTGACAATTTATTTGCTATCCCCGGTAATTCACTACCTCAATTATAAGATAAAATTCGCTAATGCTGTTGATTACTTTAAATGCTAAAGCAATACAATTTAGCACAAGCTGTTAGTAACAGAAGCTCTCTGTGAAAACAATGATGATCTTATTGGCTAAAAATCTTTGTGATATATTTTTTCTAAGGCATTTTGAGGAATATCAAAGCTATTAGGAATTTGTTGTTTGGGGGTTGGGGAGTGTTTTCAAGGACAGTTTTGATTATCTCAAATCAAGAGGTCTTTTCGTTGTCATGGCATTCAATTATTTGCAGAAAACAAATTTAATAATGTCACAATAACTATGAACTCTTTCTGAAGACAGGCTCTAGCTAAATTCCAAAAAGTTTCCATTAGTTCAGATGATGCAGTTAAAAGTCATCTGTGAAGCGTTGTGCCTGCTTTCCTGTTGATAGTGTTTTCATGAATACAGTACAGCTATTGTCTTTGCTAAAATAATTAAATCATATTCACAATTTCAGTACAACTTCTGTGGCAAAATGCAGAGGAAAATGTAATTTTTCACCATTCAAATAGAACTGATACTCTTAATTAAACGTGGAGCATAAATGTATTCATCTTTCCTTTGCAGTATTTTAACCTGGGGGAGTATTCAAACATGGGTTCCTTCTACCTACCTCCTTGGTTAAGCTGGTTCCAAATGATCCAGGTTCCTCAGGATCTGGTTAGAGACAATGCAAGAACTAATCAAGAAATTGAATTGGGGGAGAGAAACAAAAGGAAAATAATATTTTACTGGTTCTTTTCATTGTATCAATTGTCTGACTGGACTCTCCTTAAAGACACAGCATCAAGTCCTAGGTAATTAGGAGAGAAGCATGATAGTAGAAAATAGTCAACTTTGTGCACTTCAAGTTACATAAATTATTAATACATAAATGTTTTTAATTTTTACAATGAGTAAACTGTAGAATATAAAGGAAAATATGTTTAAACATTCTCTTGTTTAGTCTCCTTCACTATGAAAATCTATTTTAAAATAAAATGTAGAATACTGTTCTTTTCATATACAAATTTGAAATTTCTGGTTCAGTGTAGTCTCCCTGCCCCACCCCCTGCCACCCACACACACAGAGCATGAAGTGTTTTTATTTGAGTTTATCCCTAAGAAAAGACCAGTGTCTTGGCTTGTTGACAGAGACCCCATAGCCCAGTCAAAAACTCCTCACTGAGGAATGAGGACTTGGTGACACAGAGCTCCCCTGTGGGACAAATTTTTGGAAATCCCAGTCTCATCCTCAGAACAAAGAATGTGAGGAGAGTTGCCGAAGAAACCCTAAATCCTGATGCTTTTAGTGACATTTCAAAAGTAAATCTAGATCAGTGCACTATTTTGCATTTATGTTATATTCCATTAAAAATATTTTTAAAGCAAAAATAGCTTTTTGGCAGGGAACAATGTTAAGGTATTGATTTTTAATCACCACAGTGCCACCCCTCCCCACCATCCTGGATTCCCTAGAATTTCAAAGAATAGTATATGGTTTTCTGGAATGTTAAATGCAGACTAAAGAATATGGGCCGTGAGAATATGATCTGATAGAGTTCCTTTCAGTGTACTGCAGTGGGACTTTATTTTATGCATTATTATTGAGCACCTGCAACCTTCATGGTGCTGCAGTGAATTTCAAAATGAGCGAAATGTAGGCTTTTCCTTCAAATAGGTTGCAACATAGTGGATAAATTAAACTGATAATTTCCCTCTTTTTGGAAAGAAATTAAACTTTAAAATACACGAATAAATATAAATGTCTAGAATTTAAGCTCCATGAGAGCGGGGTTTTTTCCTTTTATCAATTTGGATAGCATACCCTAGAACAGCACTAGGCACAAAGTGGGCACTCAGTAGCCAATGAATGAATGATAAAAAATTATAAACACTGAAATATATATAGAAAAAAGGAAACAATGTATTTGGCTCTCATTTCTCTTCAGGGGGTTTGTGTAGAGCATTGTGTGGATACACACTCTAGTTTATATTTTTGCATTAATAAACATTTAGGTCCCTCCAGTTTTTTAGTATTCAAATTAATGCCGTTATCTTTATATACAGTCCTGCACTTGTGCAGAAACTAATTGTAGGAGAGAGTCTCAGTGGTAGAATTACTGGATCAAAGGGTATTAGCATTTTAAAATTTGATAGATACCATCAAATTGTACTTCCACAACTTCTCTTCAATTTAGAATGAAACTTAAACATTTTATGTTTTAATTCAAGGTTACCTTTGACAACCTGATGAAAGCTTTGAATTCTCTTTCTTTAAAAACACATGTTTCAGTGTACAACAATATGGGAGTTTTTAAAATAACTTAGAGGGTTCATAGATGCCCTAATGTCCATTCATGGATCCTAAGTTAAGAAATTCTAACAAGCACAGTAAAATCTGTACATTTGCTGATGTAAAATTCACGAGGCATTTCTCAAAAAATAAGGGTCTACAAATTAAATCATTTCTGTTACTTTTAAATCATCTCTAAATAAAGTTTTTGCTTATAATTTAAAAGTGACCCCAAATGGAATCCAATGCTAGTGTTGATGATGAAAGTAAAGAAAAAGTAAAAAGGTGTTACAGTTTATTGCATTTTATTAGGAAAATTTTATGTGCATTTATGAATTTGGGAAAACTGCCAGTCTTAGGACATGTTCCTTATGAAGATAAAAGATCTAATCTGCAGAAATTTCTATAATAAAAAATGGAAAACTACCAATGGCATTTTTCACAGAACTAGAACAAAAAAAATCATAATTTGTATGGAAAAACAAAAGACCCCGAATAGCCGCAGAAATCTTGAGGAAAAAAAACGGAGCTGGAGGAATCAGGCTCCCAGAGTTCAGACTATACTACAAAGCTACAGTAATCAAGACAGTCTGGTACTGGCACAAAAACAGAAATATAGACCAATGGAACAGGATAGAAAGCCCAGAGATAAACCAATGCACATATGGTCACCTTATTTTTGATAAAGGAGGCAAGAATATACAATGGAAAAAACACAGCCTCTTCAATAAGTGGTGCTGGGAAAACTGGACAGCTACATGTAAAAGAATGAAATTAGAACACTCCTTAACACCATAGACAAAAATAAACTTAAAATGGATTAGAGACCTAAATGTAAGGCCAGACACTAAAAAACTCTTAGTAGAAAACATAGGCAGAACACTCTTACATAAATCACAGCAAGATCCTTTTTGACCCACCTCCTAGAGAAATGGAAATAAATACAAAAATAAACAAATGGGACCTAATGAAAGTTAAAAGCTTTTGCACAGCAAAGGAAACCATTAATAAGATGAAAAGACAACCCTCAGAATGGGAGAAAATATTTGCAAACAAAGCAACTGACAAAGGATTAGTCTCCAAAATATACAAGCAGCTCATGCAGCTCAATATCAAAAAAACAAACCACCCAATCCAAAAATGGGCAGAAGACCTAAATAGGCATTTCTCCAAAGAAGATATACACATTGCCAACAAACACATGAAAGAATGCTCAACATCATTAATCATTAGAGAAATGCAAATCAAAACTACAATGAGGTATCACCTTACACCAGTCAGAATGGGCATCATCAGAAAATCTACAAACAATAAATGCTGGAGAGGGTGTGGAGAAAAGGGAACCCTCTTGCACTGTTGGTGGGAATATAAATTGATACAGCCACTACGGAGAACAGTATGGAGGTTCCTTAAGAAACTAAAAATAGAACTACCATATGACCCAGCAATCCTACTACTGGGCATATACCCTGAGAAAACCATAATTCAAAAAGAGTCATGTACCACAATGTTCATTGCAGCTCTATTTACAATAGCCTGGACATGCAACCTAAGTGTCTATATTGACAGATGAATGGATAAAGAAGATGTGGCACATATATACAATGGAATATTACTCAGCCATAAAAAGAAATGAAATTGAGTTACTTGTAGTGAAGTGGATAGACCTAGAGTCTGTCATACAGAGTAAAGTAAGTCAGAAAGAGGAAAACAAATACCATATGCTAACACATATATATGGAATCTAAAAGATGGTTCTAAAGAACCTAGGGGCAGGACAGGAATAAAGATGCAGACATAGAGAATGGATTTGACATGGGGAAGGGGAAGGGGAAGGGGAAGCTGGGACGAAGTGAGAGAGTGACATGGACATATATACATTACCAAATGTAAAATAGGTAGCTAGTGAGAAGCAGCCACATGACACAGGGAGATCAGCTCAGTGCTTTGTGACCACCTGGAGGTGTGGGCTAGGGAGGGTGGGAGGGGGATGCAAGAGGGAGGAGACATGGGGATATATGTATATGTATAGCTAATTCACTTTGTTAAAAAGCAGAAACTAACACACCATTATAAAGCAATTATACCCCAATAAAGATGTTAAAAAAAAAAATGGAGTTTGCCATAAGAGAGAAAACCAAGTATCACTCAGTGCCTCTGCCTGGTCGGTCCCTGGCTATGACAGACTGGTGAAGTAGTTCTCATCTTCCCATTTATAGAAATTCAGTGTTCAGATCAGATGAAATTTCCTCCAAGAATCCTAAACCAATACCCTCAAGCTTTTTGCTGTGATTCCCTTCTCTGCTTTGCCATACCACTTTCTCTACCTAATAAGCAGCTCATACAAATTCCATCATGTTCCTTCAGGAGTAGGCCTCAGTATCTTATTTATATATTTCCCCCACAAAGAACATCTAGCACTCTGCCTATAATAGGTGTTCAGTAAATACTTGATGCATGTTTGAATGTATGAATAGATGATTTTTGAGATAGGCCTTGAAGGATATGTAGGAATTGAGCCAGAGCAGATGGTCCCAAGGAACAATGATAAAAAATGAAGCAGAGATGGGGTAAAGCCTAAACTAATTGAGAAGAATTGTAACTTATCCAGCCTCATAGATCATTCTGTGCTTAGAGTATAATGCGGCATGTGGTAAATTGAGAAGATAATTTTCAGCACAGCAAATACTGGTACTGTATTTTTTAAATTGTATTGTTTTTATAGATCTCCCTTCTATGGCATAATATGGATTATTACATTGACCTATACATCACTAAAAAGATAAATATTTTGAGCACTTCCAAGTGACATGCTGAACTTGGAAGTAATATAAAGAACACATATATTAAAACATATTCCTGAGTAGTAGCAATAATAATTTGGTAAGATGTTTTTTTCCCATCGAAATGTTATTCCACAGTGGAATAACACTTATCTAAAAGGTATAATATAATGCATTTATAAAATTATAGGAACTGATGAGAGAAAGAAGAATTACTCTTTTTCTTATATGTAGGCATTATCCAATTATACCTACATTATAATATATAACACTTGTGAAAGGCAAGGTAGAAAGTAAAGTTTGAACAAATGTATTCCTACCTCTGATTAAGCAAAAACCCAACTTGACCCCCAAGTACCCAAGTTTATAAAGAGAAAATGAAAAAGGGGATAGAGGGGCTTTCCTGGTGGCGCAGTGGTTGAGAGTCTGCCTGCCGATGCAGGGGACACGGGTTTGTGCCCCAGTCTGGGAAGGTCCCACATGCCGCGGAGCGGCTGGGCCCGTGAGCCATGGCCGCTGAGCCTGTGCGTCCGGAGCCTGTGCTCCGCAACGGGAGAGGCCACAACAGTGAGAGGCCCGCGTACCACAAAAAAAAAAAAAAGGGGGGAGGGGGAATAGAATAACTGTTTTCAGTATTTCTCAAAATGACATTCGATTCCCTCAGATGTCTTCTCCCACCTGCCATGCAGTCCAAGTTACTTGGGAACTATAGGCCCTTGTACCACACACATGCACACAGACACACACAAACAAATTTTACTTGTTATATATTACACGACCTTGACAAAAATTTTAAACTCTTGTTTCATATAATAAATTTATGGGAGGAATTATGAGATAAGATAACTTTGTGTCATTGAATCATAAAATCAGGTTTGGAAGACTCTTTAAAGGCATCAGCTTTATTCTCTATCAGTAGAACTATGATATTTTATCATATCAAATAAAATATATATGATATGTACACTTTAGAAAGCATATATAGTAGGTATAATTTGTGCTTGATTGTAGTATATGAAGTAGATTTGCTAAAACAGTATATTTTTTGTAATTTCTTGGATTGGATTGGATCCCAATATTTCAAAGTTAGAAATCAATCCTCCTATTATAGTTTAATATAATGTGTTTCTGTGAGGAAAACAAATTTGATAATAACCAATGTTACTATGTGCCATTGCTTCCTCCATCCCTTCATTCATATTCAGTGATTATTTAGTCTTACACTAAGATTCTGTTTTACAACAATGATCCCTTTATTGGAAACCACAGTTTTATCAAATGAGTGAAGGTCTAAATCAGTAGTTCTCAACTAGATGGGATTTCAGGGGGCAGTTTTGCCTCCCAGGGGATATTTGTCATGTCTGAGGATTTTCTTGTTGTCATAATGAGGAGAAGGTGCTACTGGCATCCAATGGGCAGAGACAGGGATGTTGCTAAACGTACATAGGACAGCGCCCCACAATCAAGATTTATTCAGCCCAAAATGTCAATAGTAATGAGAGTGAGAAACACTACATGTTTTAATTAGAGTTGTACATATCTTAATTCATTAATAAAGCAAATAAGGACACTAGCATGTTTATCTGTCAAAATCAGTCAAATAAATATGAACGTAATTTCTAAGGATAACTCTCATTTTTACCCACTTCCTCCCCAACAATTCATTTGCACAAATATATCTCTAAAATTTCTGTAGAACTGGAATTTAGTTTTTATGTTGTAAGCTCTGAGCCAATTTATAATGTGATTAACCCTTCTATGGCACCTAACAGGGATACAGAGCTAAAAAGAGAAAAAGCTTTCAAGGATGATGATGCTTTTAAAGTATCAGTGCAATAAAAAATAATTAACCATGCTAAATTACAGCATGTAAAGTAGACCCTGATGAATTCTGGTCCTATATTATTCTATATTATTTGCTGTACTTCTGCTTGAAACGTGGTAGCAGATTCTGATGTTTAAGTGACCTCAACTCAAATGTCTAGTTGTCAGCAATGCAAAGAGAATGATTACTCTGACCTTGATAGTCCTTAAGAATTACTTTATACAGAAAAAGGAATTCTCATCAATATTGTCAAAATTATTACGGTTTTATTATTTTACTTAGAAATATATAGTGTTCACCTAACTTCAAAAGGTTGCCAGTCTGTTTCAGTGCCTCTTTAAATTATTTGCTATATAAAATGCATAACTATAATTATCTTGTACTTTATGATCACTTGCCTGAGAATTCTACGTGTGAGAATTATTTGGTCAAGAGATTATTCTTATGCTGTGTTTATCTCATTTTATTCCCACTGAATTCTCCTATATAGCCTTTCTAGGTTCTATTGTTCTTTACCTTTAGCTAATAACTCTTCATAAGAATCATTAAATTATTACACACTGCTTCTCAAATATAACACGTATTTTTTTTAAACATCTTTATTGGAGTATAGTTGCTTTACAATGTTGTGTTAGTTTCTGATGTGTAACAAAGTGAATCAGCTATATGTATACATATATCCCCATGTGCCCTCCCTCTTGCATCTCCCTCCCCCACTCCCTATCCCACCCCTCTAGGTGATCACAAAGCACCTAGCTGATATCTCTGTGCTATGTGGCTGCTTCCCACTAGCTATCTATTTTACAGGGGACAGGGAAGGGGAAGCTGGGACAAAGTAACATTGACATATATACACTACCAAACATATTTATGTTTTACTTTATGTCAGGACATTTTGATAGCAACAGTGATAATAATTCATAACACTATGTTAAAATTTTAAAACATTTAATACAAAAGGTGATTTAGCCCAGGTTAAAGTATCTTATGACATACAATATACAAGTAGACATAACACGTATAGCACAGAAATTCACACCCTTGTGCACACACACATTTCCTTCTATATTTTATATTTTGCCTCTTTGAGGAAGGACAGCATAGGCATTCTGTATTTGCAATTGTATCCAATAATCTCTATGCTACAAAACCATGAATAAATTAACCAACTGATATTACAGGGCGAGAATTGCAGGGGAATTCTAGTAGGCTAAATTTAATTCAGACTTGGCAATTCAAAGATAAAAATCTCTTGCTTCTATGAAAAGTATAAACAGAATTATTTGTGTTGACAGGTGCTTTGGGTCTCCCTGGCACTTCATCTCAAAGACTGAGACGTCTCTAGAAATCAGGATGCTAATTCATCACCAAATCACAGTAGTCTTTGTAGCTACTGTATCCCTAGGGGGTTAGAGATAGTAGCCCTCCCACATGTGTAAGCCTTGGTTTTTCTATCAGATGAACCTAGAGCCCTTATAGTCTTACCTGAAGAGGAAAGTTGATGATTATAACAAACTTGAAAATTATTTCTAAAATCATCATGACTGTGGCTCCTAATGCCACAAGTGATAATGCAAATGATTATCATGTATTCTGCCTTAAGTCTGTAGACCAGGGCTTCTATCTGTAACTATTGCCTTTTTACCTACTGCCCTCATTCTTGTCAGATCTCTTATTTCCCTTGCATTTGCTGTGCTCTGAAGAGTCCTGTCCTGGATAATTTTGGATATCGAGCAGTCACTACAAGACTCAATCCATGAATTTTCAAATACTTTTAAAAACAACTCTTTGCTTTGTGCTCATCACAAGTAAGGAAAAAGTCACTTCTTAGTGTCATTTGCAGATCACATAGCACAAACAATCCTTAATTTCTCTTGAAAGGGAAGGGAGAAATGTCCTCTCCTGTAGTTTAATCCATAAACTCGTAAGAATGTTGGCTTTGTGTTTGTTTCTCTTCAAGTAAGAGAGGGCCATCCAAGCCCAAATCCATGTTCCTTACACATCGAAGACAGTGTATGACAGACTTTGCAGTATTTGGTAGAAAAAAGAATTCTCAAAGTTCCAGTGTGGTCAACTGCTCCCTGGTTTTTAAAGATGCTAATTTGATAACCAAAATGGAAAGGATGGCACAAGATTCAAATGAAAAATCATCTTATTAGATGCCCAGTAAATGCCAGACATTGTCCCTGGGATACAATGATTAAAAATATATGGTTCTAAATTTTTAGAAATGCACAGCCTTCTGAGACTGACCCAGGAAGAAATAGAAAATATAAACAGACCAATCACAAGCACTGAAATGAAACTGTGATTAAAAATCTTCCAACAGACAAAAGCCCAGGACCAGATGGCTTCACAGGCGAATTCTATCAAACATTTAGAGAAGAGCTAACACCTATCCTTCTCAAACTCTTCCAAAATATAGCAGAGGGAGGAACACTCCCAAACTCATTCTACGAGGCCACCATCACCCTGATACCAAAACCAGACAAAGATGTCACAGGAAAGAAAACTACAGGCCAATATCACTGATGAACATAGATGCAAAATTCCTCAACAAAATACTAGCAGACAGAATCCAACAGCACATTAAAAGGATCATACACCATGATCAAGTGGGGTTTATCCCAGGGATGCAAGGATTCTTCAATATACGCAAATCAATCAATGTGATACACCATATTAACAAGTTGAAGGAGAAAAACCATACAATCATCTCAATTGATGCAGAGAAAACTTTTGACAAAATTCAACACCCATTTATGATAAAAACCCTGCAGAAAGTAAACATAGAGGGAACTTACCTCAACATAATAAAGGCCATATATGACAAACCCACAGCCAACATCATCCTCAATGGTGAAAAACTGAAAGCATTTCCACTAAGATCAGGAACAAGACAAGGTTGCCCACTCTCACCACTCTTATTCAACATAGTTTTGGAAGTTTTAGCCACAGCAAGCAGAGAAGAAAGGGAAATAAAAGGAGTCCAAATCGGAAAAGAAGAAGTAGAGCTGTCACTGTTTGCAGATGACATGATACTATACATAGAGAATCCTAAAGATGCTACCAAAAAACTACTAGAGCTAATTAATGAATTTGGTAAAGTAGCCTGATACAAAATTAATGCACAGCAATCTCTTGCATTCCTATACTCTAATGATGAAAAGTCTGAAAGTAAAATTAAGAAAACACTCCGATTTAACACTGCACCAAAAAGAATAAAATATCTAGGAATAAACCTACGTAAGGAAACAGAAGACCTGTATGCAGAAAATTATAAGACACTGATGAGAGAAATTAAAGATGATACAAAAAGATGGAGAGATATACCATGTTCTTGGATTAGAAGAATCAACGTTGTGAAAATGACTCTACTACCCAAAGCAATCTACAGATTCAATGCAATCCCTATCAAACTACAACCAGCATTTTTCACAGAACTAGAGCAAAAAATTTCACAATTTGTATGGAAACACAAAAGACCCCAAATAGCCAAAGCAATCTTGAGAAAGAAAAACGGAGCTGGAGGAATCAGGCTCCCTGACTTCAGACTATACTACAAAGCTACAGTAATCAAGACAGTCTGGTACTGGCACAAAAACAGAAATATAGATTAATGGAACAGAATAGAAATCCCAGAGATAAGCCCATGCACATATGGTCACCTTATCTTTGATAAAGGAGGCAAGAATATACAGTGGAGAAAAGACAGCCACTTCAATAAGTGGTGCTGGGAAAACTGGACAGCTACATGTAAATGTATGAAATTAGAACACTCCTGAACACCATACACAAAAAATAAACTAAAACTGGATTAGAGACCTAAATGTAACCAGACAGTATAAAACTCTTAGAGGAAAACATAAGAAGAACACTCTTTGACATAAATCACAGCAATATCTTTTTTGATTCACCTCCTAGAGTAATGGAAATAAAAACAAAAATAAACAAATGGGACCTAATGAAGCTTCAAAGCTTTTGCACAGCAAAGGAAACCATAAACAAGATGAAAAGACAACCCTCAGAATGGGAGAAAATATTTGTAAATGAAGCAACTGACAAAGGATTAATCTCCAAAATTTACAAGCAGCTCAATATCAAAAAAAAACAAACAACCCACCCAAAAATTGGCCTAAATAGACATTTCTCCAAAGAAGATATACAGATTGCCAACAAACACATGAAAGAATGCTCAACATCATTAGAGAAATGCAAATCAAAACTACAATGAGATATCATCTCACACCAGTCAGAACGGTCATCATCAAAAAATCTACAAACAGTAAATGCTGGAGAGGGTGTGGAGAAAAGGGAACCCTCTTGCACTGTTGGTGGGAATGTAAATTGATAGAGCCACTATGGAGAACAGTATGGAGGTTCCTTAAGAAACTACAAATAGAACTACCATACGACCCAGCAATCCCACTACTGGGCATATACCCAGAGAAAACCATAATTCAAAGAGTCATGTACCAAAATGTTCATTGCGGCTCTATTTACAATAGCCCGGACATGGAAGCAACCTAAGTGTCCATCGACAGATGAATGGATAAAGAAGATGTGGCACATATATACAATGGAATATTACTCAGCCATAAAATGAAACGAAATTGAGTTATTTGTAGTGAGGTGGATGGACCTAGAGTCTGTCATACAGAGTGAAGTAAGTCAGAAAGAGGAAAACAAATACCATATGCTAACACATATATATGGAATCTAAGAAAAAAAATGGTCATGAAGAACCTAGAGGCAAGACAGGAATAAAGACACAGACCTACTAGAGAATGGACTTGAGGATATGGGGAGGGGGAAGGGTAAGTTGTGACAAAGTGAGAGAGTGGCATGGACTTATATACACTACTAAACGTAAAATAGATAGCTAGTGGGAAGCAGCCACATAGCACAGGGAGATCAGCTCGGTGCTTTGTGACCACCTAGAGGGGCGGGATAGGGAGGGTGGAAGGGAGGGAGACACTAGAGGGAAGAGATATGGGAATATATGTATAACTTGAAATTAACACACCATTGTAAAGCAATTATACTCCAATAAAAATGTTAAAATATATATATATGTGGTCCTCTTCCTGCTGTGATTGTGCTTTCATCATGCTAATACATTATGTACTTGAAAGTCATACAGCTTTAAAATCAATTATAAAAATTATAAAATTTTTAAATCAATTGTAAAATATAAAATTATAAAATTTGGTGTATATTAAAGTTCTTTAGAGAAGAGGAAAGAAAAATGGTCTGTAAGAAAGAGCAAAGCATTACATTTTTTGGAAAAGGAATTTTTTATTTCCCTGTGCCTAGCGAAGGATTCACCTCATTGGTACCTAAGCTGTGTAAACTGTTTTCACTCCTTGAACCATGGAGTTCATGGGAGCAGTGTCAGTTGTCAAAAGAAGGTATGTTTTTATAATTATAGTAGATAATTAGAGGTGCATGTCTTACCATAATTTAAGAAGAGATTCACATTATCTTAGAGTCATTACATATTCAAGTGTCTTGCTATATATTGATGAAAAAAACAAAATATTAAATCACAAAATGGTTTCCATGGTTTGACAAACCTGCATGAACAGATCCTAAAATACATGATACAAGTTCCATATTTAATATCCAAAGTATTGTAGAAAACAAGTACTATATTGTGAAATAAAACAATTTCTTAACTGTCATCACTTTGCCTGTCTGCCACCACATATCTAAATCCTCACAAGTTTTATTTTAACAAGGCTGAAGAGACCTTATAGTCTTATGCTCTTCAATGATTTATAGTAAAAAGGAATTTAAAGTATGGTGGATACTAAACAATTAAACATTATTGATGGAAAATTGTAATTTTTTTAACATCTTTATTGGAGTATAATTACTTTACAATGGTGTGTCAGTTTCTGCTTTATAACGAAGTGAATCAGTTATACATATACACATATCCCATATCTCTTCCCTCTTGCGTCTCCCTCCCTCCCACCCAGTAATTTTTCATTATAAAACAGAATGTAATAAAAATTTTAGTAAAATTTTGTCTCTAATAGCAAGTTAAAAACACATTCTCATGGCTTATACTTTGTATTCTTTATTTTAACAATGTTAAAAATTCTGGAAAGTAGTTGTGCAGTATATTTACATGAAATTTGTGTTCTTTGTAATGCTTTTGTTCACTGGAGCAAAATTGCTTTAGAGGAAAGTAGATTCCTCAATTGACAGAATTTTAAAATAGGAATTTTATTACCTTTTCTTTCTTTACTAAGGTTAATGATTTTTATCCCTATATGAAATTTTTATATGTTGTGGTTGATGGGTAACAGAGAGAGATAGTATCCACCGTATCTTGTTTCTTCAGAAAGTCATAAGATGGTCTTATTCATGTGTTGTAAATTGCCTTAGCTTTGCACTTTAGCACCACCTGGTGGACAAAATATCATTTCTTTTTCTTTTCAGTTTAAAATAAAGTTAGCCCCTTAACACTCTGTATCCAACTGTGACATATCTTAACAGGTATTAATAGTAAATGTATCTAACTTTGAAGATAGTTGTAAACAAAATAAGGTAAAAAGATCTGATATATTTCCTAAGTACTATACAATTGCCAAGTTAAATGCCTATGTTTCTTTAAACTTCATAAATATATACAGATTTGAATAGTATGTTACATACATATGCAAAAATGTGGGTATTGTTGATAATTTAATTATTGATCATCACATTCTTTTCAATAAAGAATTAAATAAGACCAGGAAGTTTTCTTTACCTTAGTAGCAAACTATTGCTTAAGTTGGATTGTCTACCCAAAAAACAGTGTAATCACTTCATGAAGAAATTTCATACTACAGATACTTTTCTTTTTTTTTTGGCTGCCACGCAGTTTGCAGGTTCTTTTTTTCTTTTTCTTTTGCAGTACGCGGGCCTCTCACTGTTGTGGCCTCTCCTGTTGCGGAGCACAGGCTCCAGAGCGCAGGCTCAGTGGCCATGGCTCACTGGCCTAGCCACTCCGTGGCATGTGGGATCTTCCCGGACCGAGGCACGAACCCATGTCCTCTGCATCGGCAGGCGGACTCTCAACCACTGGGCCACCAGGGGATCCCCAGTTTGCAGGTTCTTAGTTCCCCGACCAGGGATTGAACCCGCGCCCTCAGTAGTGAAAGCGTGGAGTCCTAACCACTGGAGTGCCAGGGAATTCCTTACAAATTCTTTTCCTGTTAATATTTTATGTATAATTAAAATGAAAACTAGTATTTTAACCATTAATACTGTAAAGCAGGCCATTTTCATGCTCATTTTGCCACTTATATTTAAGATTCAGTTGTGGTCTTATATGTATTAGTTCTCAGTTTTTAAATTTTTCCGAATTTAAGCTTAATAATATTTTCAAATAAAAAACCAAACATATTTAAAGCTAGTTTTGAGAATTTTAAGCATGTTAATCTCTTTGTATAGTCCCACATTTCTATGAAATATAGTGAAGTTTTTTCTTATGAAATATAGTGAAGGTGAAAATAAACCCTCAGATTCCACACTGTTCCTTTGGCATATACTACTTATCTATTCCTCGCTAAACTGAGAGGTTTATAGATTTGAATTATGTAACATTTGAAGCCTTAGTAGCTAAATAAGAGCTGTTGATATTTATAGGAAATATGTTCTAACTACATACTTTGTTTTATGTCATTTAAGATAAAATTATAATACATAACCTTCATTAAGAAATGCATCTTGAGGCTTCCCTGGTGGCGCAGTGGTTGAGAGTCCGCCTGCCGATGCAGGGGACACGGGTTCGTGCCCCAGTCCGGGAAGATCCCACATGCCGCGGAGCAGCTGGGCCCATGAGCCATGGCCGCTGAGCCTGCGCGTCCGGAGACCATGCTCCGCAACGGAAGAGGCCTTTCAACAGTGAGAGGCCCGCGTACCGCAAAAAAAAAAAAAAAAGAAATGCATCTTGAACTGAAGTTATTTACTTTATTTCAAGAAAACATTTAAACTCTTCTCTCTCTTGTGTTCCTTTTTTTCTAAAGGTCTTGGATGGTATACTGTAAACTCAGCATATGGAGATACCATTGTCATGCCTTGCCGACTCAGTGTACCTCAGAATCTCATGTTTGGCAAATGGAAATATGTAAGTGTGACCTACCTTGGACTTGGTTAATTGCCTCTAGTTTTTGAAAGAAAATTCCTTCTGTGAGTAGATGTGAATTTCAAGTTAACGTAATGACAATATTCAACTGTGGATATAAATGTAAAAAGGTGAAATTAATGTGTCGAATATTTCAAAAGAATAATCCCTAAGTCTTACATAACAAATGATATTTTAAAATAAAGCCAGTAAACAGGTAATTCTTAGCTCAAATTAGTCTGAAAGATTCACCCTGAAGTGTTTGAGGCAGAAGAAAAGGCAGAGTTCCAGGGTAAAATCAGTGGAGTATAGGACAGAGCTTAGTGGAAGATGGCAGCCTTTCTCTACACACTCATGTTTTGTTTGGTGTAGTTACTGCAAAGGCAAGATGCACTAGAAGCCAGAGCATTCAAATGTTCACTGAAAATTAGTCATCAGTATTAGAAGCCTGTTACTTGATCTTAGAACTCAGTCGAAGTGGTAGGTCCTTTTAAAATTTAACATTGCTGATTTTACTCATTTTTTGCAGGTAGCAAAATCATATTTTCTCAGGTATCAAGGTACCGATGGGTCTGGAAATGAAGGGTAGATATCCTGGTAGGTGATGTGGAAAGGCTAGGTAACTTTGATAAAATATCTCAATTTCATTACCAAGACCAACAAAAGGTGTCTGTGTGGCACAATTTCCCAGTGCTAGATCACATGAGACTCACAATGGTTTGCAAGCTTAAAAAGAGGACATATGTTTCATTGAACACAACTGGCAAATTTTCCCTAGGTCCATGAAATGTTAAAAGGTATTTGAATAGGAAAAGGATTTGATGGTCCAATATTTTTTTTGACTTTGGGCATAGATTTTTATTATGTATTATTCTTACACACGTAAAAAAAAGCAGAATTAATTGGTTGATATATTCCTGAAAGCATCTTACACTTCTGAATTACTTCAAATCCAATCACACTTCTATATTACTTTAGTTCTTGTGATGGTCCAATAATTTTTGAAAAGTTTTTTTACTGCAGTACTTCTCAGAGCCTTTCCTATATTAAGATACATGATGAATTGTCTGAGTTCATTCATTTCTTAAGTTTATTGAACCACACAACTTTTCCTCTCAGATATCTGCAAGAACAAACATTGTGCAGAATAGAAATGTACGTAAGTTGCACCCCAGGGGTAGTATAACACAATCTTTTAAAATCTGGTTGTGAAGTCAGACTGACATGTTCTACCATGTGTTGGCTGTGGGATTCTGGATGAGTGAATTAATCCCCATTTTCTCATAGAAAAAAAATGAAATAATAATAATCTTCCTTATAGTGTTGTGAAGGTTACATGAAGTAACTCATATCAGAATACTTACCTAGTACTTGGCACATGGTAATTGCACGAAAAGTGTAAGTTGTTATGAGTGTGGGGCTACTAAGCTCTAAACACACTGTGTGAAGGTCAAGTGAAGGCAAAAGAAGGAGGTGAGGCAGCATAGCACTTCCCTGATCCCTCCTCCTGTTATCCAGCTCACACTGGGTAATTTCTGACTATTTCTGGCTCCCTATAAAAATGGAAATATGAAGTTAAGGCCTATGAGGACAAAGTCTATTAGCTTCCCTAAAATTCCAAGGGTCTGGGAGACTACCACCTCATTCACCATTGAGTCAAACTTAATGCAAAAATAAATGGAATACAGTGGTGAAAACTTCTGTGATTATAGACATTACTGATGCCCAGGAAATAATTTTCACCTAAATGTAACTGGCACAATGGCAATGAAAACAAATAATAATGACAATTTTCTAATTGTTAATGAAACAAAAACCTTCAGTAATAAACTGATGAGATACATTTGAAGTACCATATGCTCTAAAAGCAGTCCTGATTCGCAGACATACTATACAACCTCTAATTTAATGTAACCTGAAAGACAAAGAGCAGATTTGGAAAGAGTGAAAGGGAGCAAACACAGAGGAAAGATGGATTAGTTTCTCTCTTACTGCACCGTAATCTCCCTGTGAATGGAGATCATAGCTCCCTGTGCACCCCGCCCTACCTCACTCCCACCACCTCTTCACCAGCATCTGCCTCTGTGCCTTGTACAGAAGAGGCATCTAATGGCTGTCGAGAATGATATAGTGTAGTTATAATGGAGCCAGGCTGTGGAGCTCCAGTCTTGGCCCTGCTGAGATACACTGGCTGGGGCAATGGACCAGTTATTTAACCAATCTCTGTCTCCATTGTCTAAAAATGAAGACAATATTATGTGTAATTTACAGGGTTGTTATGAATATTAAATCCATTAATGCATGGAAAGCCCAAAGAAAGTACACTGGCATACAGTTAAGTGCTCGAAATTTAATAACTATTATTTCTTGCATAAGTGAACAAATATATTATAGACGTTTAAGATACTGGTCTAACATATTTTTCTTAATGAAGGAATGATTTAATACAAGGATTTGCATTGTAAACCTGTGGCAAAATTAAAAGATTTAAGGAGAATATTACTGACGTATTCAGATATTCAACCAGCTAAACCTTTTGGACTCCAAGATTAGCTTAGTAATTGTCTTAGTCAGCTTGGGCTGTTATAACAAAATACCACAGACTGGATAGTTTAAACAACAGTCTTTTATTTCTCACAGTTCTGGAGGCTGGGCAGTCCAAAATCAGGGTGCCAGCTGATTCACCTCTTGCGGAGGGCCCTCTTCCTGATTTGCTGACAGCTGCCACTTGCTATGTGCTCACAAAACCTCTTCTTTGTGTTCTCATTGAGAGAGCTCTCACGTTTCTTCCTCTTCTTATAAGGGCACTAATCCCATCATGAGGGTACCATCCCCATGACCTCATCTAAACTTCAACACCTCTCAGGGGCCCACCTCCACTAATCCCACATTGGGGGTTAGGGCTTAGGCATATAAATTTAGTCCATAACATTAGTAAATATTAATAATTTTTAAAATGTTACTCCTTATAGCACCTTGAAATTTGTCATGCATTTTAGAATGTTTTATCATATTTTATTTTCTCAAAGGCCTTGTGAGGTAAGTAGAAGAGGGATTGGCCTTTATTTTAGATCATTGTTAGTATGTAAGAGAATGTTTGTGGGAGCAGAGAAAGAAATGAATTATGTCTCAGTGCTCTTGGCATAATTGTATATGCCAGATTTTATATGAAAACGCTTCGAGCTAAGTTTTAAGATTCAGATAGCAAAACTATGGGTTTTAGTGATTAATCTAATTCTATTGCTTAATGGACATGATCATTTCACAAGGGCAAATACTGTTCCTCTATGAAGACTCATTAAGCTATGTTAGGTGTAAAGGTCAGCTATGCCAGTTCTGGCTGAAACTGAAAAGTGTGGACACATAAAGTATGTGGATTAAAGTAATGAACATGCTAAAGATAATTGCCCAGGATTTCTAAATGAGTGTTTGCAGCTCAAGTGTATGCTTGCTCTGATAGTTAGCTGAAAATCCTTTTGTAACATAATACTTATATGTTTGTTTTCATCTATATTTTTTCTTTTACATTAGACATAAGGCCAACCCTTGTCATTTTCAAAACAGTTACTAATTCTGTCCTCCAGATGCAAGAAAAGCTTGGATTCCTAAAGTTCTGTCCTTTCACTTTTGTATATTTAAATTGATACCTGTAAAAGAACTTAACAGCTTCTCTTCTTATGAAGAGTAATTTTCTGTAACCAAAGATTTATATGAGGCACTTATCTAAATTTATTCTTCTTGGACCAAACTACAAATTTTGGTGGAATAATACGGCCAAGAAAATTTTGTTGTTCTGGCTGTAATCCTGAAACATCTAAATATGCCTGTTTTTAAAAAATGTATTGTTATTTCAATTTTTAGGAAAAGCCTGATGGCTCCCCAGTATTTATTGCCTTCAGGTCCTCTACAAAGAAAAGTGTGCAGTACGACGATGTACCAGAATACAAAGACAGACTGAACCTCTCAGAAAACTACACTCTCTCTATCAGTAACGCAAAGATCAGTGATGAAAAGAGATTTGTGTGCATGCTCGTAACTGAGGACAACGTGTTTGAGGCACCTACAGTAGTCAAGGTGTTCAGTAAGTAGTCTGCAGTGTAACTGCTAAGTGGGATTGATGGCTGGTACTAGAAAATGTTCTTTAGAAAGAAGACTGAACTCTCTGTAGTGTCTCCACAGTAGGCATCTATGTAAGAGGACTTCTAGAGATCTTCATTCTGCTCGTGCATGCTGTCAGTGAGGAAAACAAAAAACCTGAAATGCAAATAGGAGCTTTACAATGAGGAAATAAAAGAATATTCTGTTGTTTTGTTGGGTAAAATTTCCTGTGACATGAAGTACTGCTAAATGAAAACTGACATGTGATCCTTTGCTTTCACTGACGTACAAATCAATGTTCTGTGGTAAATATTGAGACATAGATATATAATACATGCACATATTCATGCATATCATGCTTACATATATATGCATTTGGCTAAACCATATAAAAGTTGCCATTTGATATGTAAAAACAATAAAATACAAGCAGGAGACCTAAGTTTTCTGTATATGTATATACATGTGTGTGTACACACACACATTTTGGCCTTTAATGCTTAATGCTTGTTGATTTACTTCTTGAGACTGTTCAAGCGGTTTAGAAAATTGCCCTAAAATAAAGAAGTTCACCCCACTCTAAATGTGTACATGGAATCCACCAAGGGGAAAAAGTAGAGGAGGGTTGGAACAAGAAAAGGTTGTAGAAGAAACTTGGAATAATTACTGGAGGTTACTTTGCCTCATGATGATATATAGTTAATGTGCGTGTACAACTAGCTATGCAAATGAATGACTTGAGAAGTTCTAATTAAAACTTTTTATCTTTTAATATTCTAATAAAATATCCCACCTTCATTACATCTTAATATCTTAGAAATTACAGGGAGAAAAATAGGTCTCGAAAGTTTCAGAATGCCAGTCTTTTTTAATTAGGGAAGAAGGTCTCACTTTTCAGTTTTTTCCTCTGCTTTCTGATAACTTGACAGCACCTAGAAATTATTAAAATAAACAGGGAAGAAAGAAACCCAGAGGGCCTTGCTACTACAGCAATTAACCGTGGATTTTTCCTGTTTCTCTCGTAATAGCCTATACAACTAAGTAGGACTGTCCCTTAAGCATTTATGGACTTCAGTGCTCCTATGGACTCATGACAAGGATTCAAAGAGTGCTTATACTATCAAGGAGACCTTTGTTCTCCCGAAGAACCTTGTAAAAGCATGGTACACGTTTCAGTTTATTACCTTTCAGCTTAGAAGATACTTTCCAGAAACCATCCACTCAACTCAATCATTTTATGGATCAAACGAAGTACCAAGCGTTTCCCAGTTATGCCCCCTTCCATTAAACACCCCGGATAATCTCCATCCTGTATTTGCCAAAGTCCCATGTATTTTTTCTTTCTTGTCTTTTATTTCACTTTGATGTTATTAGGAAGATGGATGGTGTGCTGCTAAAAACACTTTTTCTAAAGAGAGCAACCAAAATCTTTTTATTAGGCCATGACATCGTAAATATAAGTACACAAGAATGTACTGCAGTAGGTACAGAGATTAAGTCACAGCATTTTAAAGTTATGTGTATTGATTTGTCATTGACATGTTTCTTTGTTATTATGTTAAAATTACCAAATATCAAGACAGTCTACAAGAAAGTTGAGAAAATTCAGGTTGTTCCATTTCGAAGAAACATTTGTGACAATTTTCAGAATATAATTTTTTTAATGCCATAAAAGTTCATTTGGCCTAATTTGATAAAATTTGTAAGCTGTTTTGGAATACAGAGGATTTCTATGGCTATAAAAACAAACTTACACCCTGCATACCATCAGCTCCCCCTACCCGCTTCTCTTTTGAATGTTGTTGAAAACAAAGTGATTCTCAGAAACAGAATTTGCATTCCAGGCTCTGGGCCAGAGAGAATTTAAATAGACAAGTTACACACTTTTGAAAATGGGGTTTTATACTAGAAACTGTGGGACCCTCCAAGTCCAATTAAATAAACAGCACAGCTCATGATAAAGAAAGAGTTTGCAAGAGCATATAAGGGCTTTGCTTTTTTAAAAATAATGAATTTACACTGGATCATTATTTGTGAAGCAAATAGCAGCTGTGACATGGAGGCTTTCATTCTACACATGTATATATTGCAATCACTTAAGAGTTACTAGGCTCATCAATCAGTCCTCTGTTTCCTTCTGTCGAGTCACCTAGCACCTAGCAACGTGCACTGTGTACCACACAATGAGTGTGGTTAACGTGAGCTAATCCCAGATCAGTTTGCTGCGGTGTCCTCCTGATGAGCACAAACTGTTTTTATTCAAACTAGAGGCCATGACTGATGACTTTATTACTTCTGATGTAAGTTTGTTTATTCAGTTTTAAGCTATATCTCAGATGCAAGAAGTCATGCCCATAAAGCAGACCAGATCCCAGTAAGTTCCATGCTTTGTCACCACTAATGAGGCATTTTTGTTTGGTTGGTTGGTTAGTAGTTGAATGGCATCAAAATCAAACTGTTTGCATTTAATGCACATTTGAAGTTAATAAAATCATCCCTTAGCAAGAGTAGATCTTAGAGGTTGAATGCTTGCCCAGAGAGCCAAATGGCTGTTGGTGGTACAATGGAAAAATCACTGAACTGGTCATCAGGAGATCTGGCTTTGTTAGATGTGCTGCTAATTTCTGACCTTGGGCAAGTGACTTCACCAGTCAGGGCAGGGGTTTCGATTCCCTCATCATCAGTAAATAAGTACTTTGGATTAGGCGGTAGTTTTCCCACTCTGTTCCTAGGATCCTCTTGACGTGCTAATGAATAGGGCTGAGGTGGGTGAGGAGCTGCTTCTACTTGATTAGCTATAATTCGCCCACTCAATATTTCGAAGTTTTTTCATGATATTTTGTTCAGGGGGAAAAAAGGGAGAAGGGCTTGAGTACTAAAAAGCATTTGAAAACCACAATCCAGCCTAATCTTCTGCACTGGTGTGTGTGGTATTAAAAGGAAGATTGTTTCCGTGACTTCCACCTGGACCAACCAGGTCTTCTAGTGATGGTTGACATCACAGTTATTTGAGCTTTCATTGGGACACTGTTCTCAATGTTTTATCAAAACTGAGCATCCCTCCTCCCACCCTCCCTGTGAAAGTTATTCAACTTTCAACTGCAAGTCATTTTTATTTTTTCAGAATGAAGGAAGCAGAAAATACCTTTTAACAAATGAGATCTACACTGTATATTTCATTTTGATTCTTTAAATATAAAAAATACCTTTTCCCATCTCATAAGGAAAATAAACTATGATTTCATGCTCACAGTGATTTACATAAAGTACATCAAGAGTTGATTGCTGACAAAGTACTGAGAGAAGCACACTTGACTCAATGTAACCAGTGCACCTGCCTTTTCTTGCTCTCCTCCCATATCCAATTGAGCCACATCCTCTGTGTGAGGTTATTGAGAATAACACTCATGCATTTGGGTGATATAGAGCAGTTTTGCATTCATCACTCCATCCTCAACTGGCTGTGAAACTCTTGACAAAATTATTTTACTAATGCAAATAAATTTGTAGTATGACTTTCCCTTTCAATTCTATACTTAGTTATGAATCCTTGAATCGTATTAAGACATAATTCACATAAAGTTTTTTTAAAACACTTTGGAATCAATATGCAATTTTGCTAAAATAGTACACATCCTCTTTTATGGTCTTCTAACTAATACTCATGGATTGTTACAAGCTAATATAAGAGAAAGTTACATACAAAATATGTATTTAATATAGAGGGTTTGAAACAAAAGTTTGAGAAAATAACTCAGAGAAATGCAATAGGTATTACCATTACTTTCTCAGTACCCACTGTGACTCTCTCTTCTAAATGGAAAAGTGAATAACAGTACAAAGAGGACTAAATTTTTAGCATACTTTCATCAGGTTTTCCTGGGTTTGCTGCAGTTTTATTTTATTGAAATAGGAATAAATTTTAGAAAGTGTTTATGGAAAGAAAGCACACATGGCCATGTGGAAAAGACTAACAATTGTAACACATCAGTATTTATGGTTATATGGGGTTTATAAGTCAAAGTAGAGGAATATATTTGACATTAGAGGAAGTATGTTCCAACTGAAATGGTATCTGATTTTGGTGAGCTAGAAATTAGTACAACTTAACAAAACTGCCCATCCTCGTATTCTATTAAGAGCCTAATTTTTTGGAGAATTTTTTCAAATCTCTCTATATATTCCAGGCATAGATAGTACTGAGGAAACAAAAAACTATTTGCTCTTTTTTTCTTGTTAATCTTGACACTTGATCAACCACAAAAATTAATTTAATATCTTACCTCTCTTGAGCTTTCAGAGAGGTGTCACTGAATAACTGATTTTAGTTCCCAGAGAACTTACATTTACTCAAGCTCCAAGATTTTTGTTCTGTTTAAATATTTTGGATGTAGCCCTCTCTCAAAGGTATTAGACATTTGCCATAAAACATTGAATTCTGAACATAATTTAAGGTTTTTTCAATAACTCAGAGTTGTAATTATGAACATTAATGATGTTACATTAAGATAATGGTAAAACCAAGACTTACTGATGTGTATTGGAGAAGGCTTTAATCCCCTACCACATGTTTCCCAGGAACTGCTATTTACGTCGTTTTGATTTTTATAATTTATTTTTTCTAATTGAAAAACATTTTTTAAATTGAAGTATACTTGATTTACAATATTATATTAGTTTCAGGTGTACAACATAGTGATTCAATATTCAATATTTTTATATTTCCCTGTGCTTCACAATATATACCTGTTACTTATTAATTTTATACATGGTGATTTTTACCTCTTAACCCCCTGCACATATCTTGTCCCTACCCCTTTTCCTTTCCCCACTGGTAACCACTAGTTTGTTCTATATATCAGTGAATGTGTTTCTGTTTTGTTATATTCATTCATTTGTTTTCTTTTTTATATTCCACATATTAGTGATAACATACAGTATTTGTCTTTTTCTGTCAGACTTATTTCACTAAACATAAATACCCTCCAGGTCCATTCATGTTATTGCAAATGGCAAAATTTCAGTATTTTATATGGCTGACTAGTATTCCATTAGGGGTGTGTGTGTGTGTGTGTGTGTGTGTGTGTGTGTGTGTGTATACACACATG
Source organism: Delphinus delphis (assembly GCF_949987515.2). Classification (NCBI taxonomy): domain Eukaryota; kingdom Metazoa; phylum Chordata; class Mammalia; order Artiodactyla; family Delphinidae; genus Delphinus; species Delphinus delphis. Next base: position 52,365,296 of record NC_082686.1, read on the forward strand.
TAACAACTTCTTTATGTGTAATGGACACTTAGGTTTCTCCCGTATCTTGTGTATTGTAAATAATGCTGCTAAAAACATAGGGGTACATGAATCTTTATGAATTAGAGTTTTTCTTTTCTTTGAATATATGCCAGGAGTGAAATTGCTGGACCAGTTTTTTATATTTTGTCAGTTTTTTCTATTTTTGGTCACATTCCTAACAATCAGGTAGCCAGGTGCCACTTCTTGTTTGTGTTAATATAATCGTCTGTTATGCTTTTCTATTTTTCTATGTTTCTTTTTTCCATTTTTTTTATCTTTCTTATATTTTCTTTCCAATCTGTGCATTTAGAATATAGATAATCGCTCTTCAGAAAATTGTATCAAGAGAATTATACTTCTAGAATTAATAGTAAATAGGCCTCTTATAATTAAAGTGTAAGCTCAACAGATAGGCAGATTCACTATTATTATTAATTATTCTAATTTCTAATATAAAACAATTGCAAAGGGAAAATTAACTCAGGATGTTAACCTGAAGAAGCCTACATTATTTTTGCATACAATCTTGGTGATACCCATCTTGCTGTTCCAAAGACTTTTTGTCTTCATCCTTGTTTTCTATAATGGTCTGGGTAGGTAACATGTCTGATAACTGAATTCCAAATTGAGTAATAATTATACAAAAGCAATTTAGTTTAGTTTGGTAGTCAAAATTAAAAGTATAGAGATGGTAGACAATAAGACTATAGAAGAGAGAATAGCTGGTTGTTTTTGTCTATTTATTTGAAAATAGAATAGTTCTCCATGAGACTCACAAAAATCAATGACAATGAGACAATATCCATTTTCTATAGACTAATTGTTAGAGCTAATTAAAAAGTTTAAAAATCCATCAATGATAGATAACTGATAGCTAAGAAAAAATAAGTTTAAATAATACCTTCTTGCTGCAATTTGTAATCAATTTTTCCCGAAGCCTCTATCAGAATTTATGCTTACAGAACTTCCTATATTTAAAACGCTTCTGTCCATTATCTCAGGTTCCAAATGTGAAAGATTTTCTCACATTTATAGTTTCATAATATAACTTCATTTAAAAGATAAGGTGTGAGATACACAGGAAACTTGGGCTTCTACATCCCTTAGCCACTTTGCATTTCCCATGATTTTAGAGCAGTGATTCTTAAACTCCACTGTGCCCAAGAATCCCCAATGGAACTTGTTTAAAAAGTAGGTTTATAGGATTTTCCCCAGATATGCTGATTTAGTTGGCCAGGTAGAGCCCAGAAATCTGCATTTTAAATAAGCACCCCTGTGATTCAGATTCATGTGGACTCAGGTTTTCATCTAAGGAGATGGAAATTATTAAGTAGAAAGTGCACATGGTAACCAATTGCAGATAACATATCCTCTTTAGTATATTAACCTCTGTTTACAATCTAAACCGTACTCAATGTTTATAAAGCATCCAGAAAACATTACCAGTATTTTATTCACAGGAATAATAAGCACTTAAAATAATATTTAATATAATAAAGCAAATATTTGGAAGGGGTAAACTAACCAGATTTCTTAATTATAGATTATATGAGAAATCTATTTTTTATTTTGTTGCTTATATTTCTACTTTGAGTAAATGAATTATTTTTCTATAAACCAAACTACAAAAGTTCATTTTCTTCTCCCACATGCACTTAAAATCTTTCTCTACTTAACTTTAGAGCAACCATCTAAACCCGAAATTGTAAGCAAAGCCCCATTTCTTGAAACAGAGCAGCTTAAAAAGGTAAGAACTTGTTTTTGATTAATTGTCTTTCCTTAGCCTAGTGTTGAATGCCTTCTCCTGGCCTCAGATGCCAGGACAAATAAGATAGACTTTGCTCAGTGGAGCTGACAGCTGACAGTGTTCCAGGTGCCAGGCAGAAAATCTGCACAAGGTAAAGAGGAGACACAGAGGAAGGCGTGGTCATTTCTGAAGGGAGGAGAGGGAGATGAGAGTTAAAAAAGGCATAAGTCTTTCTTGTTTGAACGAAATGGATGTTTAATGAAGTAATGACACATGAGTAGATTTTCTCCAGACCAAAGGTAAAAAGGGCTTTCCAACAATATGAAATAATACCATGTTAAAGAAAATGGCATGTTTGGGAAACACATTATTTGCATTGCTGGAATTTTGGGCGCTTAGCCAGTGGGCAAGAGAGTGCAATAAGAGATAAATCTCGAGAGTTAAAGAGAAGCTGGATTATGACAAGGCTTCTGTCATGTATAGTGCTTGGTCTCTATCTTATTGACAAATTAAACTATTGAAAAGTTGAAGTTAAGGGATAAGATCAGATTTAAACAATCACAGTAGCAGAGGTTTGAAGGAAGTCTGTATTGAAGGAGGGACAAAACTGGAGTTCCGTATATGAACACATCACTTGATTCATAATCTCATTTTCACTAACTAAAATAGCCAAATTTTCCTTGGCTGGGGGAAAAAACAAGTTCAGAATTCTTTGAATCAGAATGAATTTGACTGCATAATACAACACTAAATATTAAGAACACATGTGAAATAAAGTGGTGGGGATTATAGATCGTGGTAAGTATATGTCATCTGAAATAAATGTAGCATGAAGCTGGAGAGGCAGCCTCATTTTAACACCATTAATGATTCTTGAATACACAGATCTATGAACCATGGTAATAGCCAATGTTAATATAGTTATGTTATTTAGTTAATGTTAAAACTGAATACTGTCAAAATGAGTTGGGTAATGCTTTTAAATGAATGTGATTTCATTAATGGTGGCAGCATCTATTGCACATTTTAAAATGGGCAAGACCATAATTTTAAGCACAAAACATTGTTTTTATACAAGTGTGTATTCATTCAGCCCTTAGTCAAGGCTTGGAAAATGAATGGGTCAGGAAATCGTTGGAGTAACTCTGCATCCCTTGAGGAGTCTGGGGCTTTCAAATGGACAACCACTGATGGAACCAAGGTTGTAATATTTCCTCTTTATTTTGCAGTTGGGTGAGTGCGTTTCAAAAGACAGTTATCCGGATGGCAACATCACGTGGTACAGGAATGGAAAAGTTCTGCAACCCCTTGAAGGAGGTGGGTAAGAAGTGGGCAATAAATTCAGATGACCTGTTTTGCCTTTCTCTTGTCTAAGCATTCCTTAGACTATCCTGAGTCTAAATGCATTGCCCTCTTTTGATCTATGACTCTATACTTTGTTACTTTAAGTATCCATTAAATCAGAAGGGATTTTTAAAACATCATTTTAGGCCTTGTGCAGAAGAATCAAGAGCAGAGAAAATTATTTCTCTATATGGCATGTTCTAAAAGTTAATTAAAGTGAGTGGGAGATAGAATTCCAGGATTCTATTTCTGTCCATGTCTCTGATTCATGTTTTTGAAAAGACATCTACCTCACTACATGTCAATTTTCCCTCCTGTTAAATACAGTAAGAAGGACAAAACCACTTCTCAAAGTTGCTGTGACAGTTAATTAAGGACTGTGATTTTCCGATGAAAGATCCTACCATTAGTGTTCTTTATTTTCTTCAGCGGTGGTCATAATTTTTAAAAAGCAAATGGACCCAGTGACTCAGCTCTATATCATGACTTCATCCCTGGAGTACAAGACAACCAAGGCTGACATTCAAATGCCATTCACCTGCTCTGTGACATATTATGGACCATCTGGCCAGAAAACAGTTTACTCTGAACAAGCAGTCTTTGATATTTACTGTAAGTAACTCAATATAAAATTATGCAATTTTTATGTATTAGAAAAAATATCCCAATGCTATTTTAAGTCCCAATCCAAAAGCTCTTTGGAATCTACTTCCAAACCCCCATCCCCATTGCATGGTACCCAAATAATCTCTTCCTCTTTGCAAGACCTATAGAATAAATGCTGACCCATCTATGATATCTTTCACTCTCTACTTTGTTATTTATAATCATCTCTTCTGTATTCCACTAGACACTAAGTTCCTTAAACACAAGATCTCTAACTTAGTCTGATTTCTTCTGGTAGTCCTCAGCCCTGACGCACAGCCTTGGATTTTGGAGGAGTTCAGAATGCCATCTGATGGTTTTCTGAATGAATGACAGATGAATAGAAGCTTATGACTGATTGGTTTTTTAAATATGGAATTTCCATTTTAATAAAGAAATTTATTTTACTAATGAGATCAGTTGCATAAAAGTTAAATAGGATTTTGAATTCCAACATGTTTTGGTTAACAATGGATTTGAATATTAGACTACAAAGGAACTTTCTTGATCATCTGCTCTAAGTCCATTATTTTAGCTAGCAGTAAAGTGAGACCTAGAGACTTGCCCTAACTTAGCTGTGGCAAGTGGATTAGAATCCTTTTCTCCAATGCTGTGCTCTTTCCTGTAAGACAGGAGCCAAGATAATATGATTAAGAGCAAAGATGCTGGCAATCCAGTCCCAGTGCTGTTAGTTTGTATTTCTAGAAAAGAAGCTTAACTACTCTAGGTCTCAGTTTTCCTATTTTGAAATAGGAAAAATATTAATGTAATACTTAACTCATGGTGTTATTATGGAGATTAAGTAAAATCAAAAATCTAAAATAGCACAATATATAGCACATTAAATGCTCATTATTAAATACTATCATCATTATTACTATATAATCATTATTACTTCATAAGCATAGGCTAGAGATATATTTTGGGGAAAGATGCAAGGAAACTTTGTTATTACTTATTAGTGAATCAGAAATTCTCATAATACTGCCTTATGTTGTAGAATAACCTAGTACTTCTACGTCTATTTGAGAGAAAGGGTAGAAATGCCCACTGAACCTTCAAAGAGTTTTATCTCAGCTACATTTTTATTTTGGGTCCATGAAGTGCAGAACCTTATAGAAGAACAGAACTGAAGTTCCACGTGCCCTAACCGTAATGGGTTGTTTTGCCTTAAACTTTGTAAATAAATTTCAACTTGATTTAAAAGCAAGGATTGAAAGGATTTCATCGTGTACAGCTTATCTAAAATCAAACTATTATTTCTGTATGTGGAAGCAGAACTCTGTTCAAAGATGTTCAGTTGGAAATAAACTATCTTGGTGTAAGTACAGGAGTACAAGATAGGAAAGAACAGCAAGATGAGTGAAAAGGATTGGGAAATTGGCTTAAGAAAGAACAGAAATGTATGTGAGTGTCAGGCATGGGCAGATAGATGAGCAGAAAAGTCCTTGGATGAGGAAGAAGGAAATGATTTTACTGTGGCTGGCTGTGTGGGGAGCACTGGGCACAGCTTTTGAGAAGACACAATGTATGCAGTGCTGGGCTTCATGGCAAAGACCCAAAAGTGTTTAATATATAGTGCTGACATTCAAGGGGTTTACTATTCCAATAGGTAAGTAAGACATGTACATCAGAAGGAAATTGTCAATGCAAAGTTGCAAGTGGTAAGTGCCACAGGGACTTAGTAGACAGTCCTGAAAGCTCAGGTGCCCAAGGACAGTGATTCCAAAACTTCAGGATATGCATCAGAATCACGTGGAGGACTTGTTAGTAAACAAGTTACAGGACCTGGCTTTATATCTCCTCATCCAGTAGTTGTGGAGAGAGGCCCAATACTGTGCATTTCTAACAAGTTCCTTGGTGATGCTAATGCTAATCATCTGAGGACCACAGCTGGAGAGCCACTGCTCTAGGGTGACTTTAGAGAAGTGAAGGAGGAGCTAAATGGAAAGTACAGAAGAGTACATTCAAGAAAAAGAAATTTGATCAGTTCATCTTGAGGAAGCCTGAGAAAGACGCGCTGGTCCACTCCTTTACCCTATCCAGTCAGTAATTTTTATAGAATCCAGTCAGAAGTTTTATAGAATCTAGCTCTTTCATCTTTGTATGTGTCTGATTCTGCCTTCTGACACTGCCTAGGATTATGCCACTATTCCTCATTGCTGGTATTTTTGTAACAACTTCTAAAATAGTATTCCTGTCTGTTCACGCCAAACTGCCCTGCAAGCTCCTGCCAGAAATATCTTTCTAAAACACAAATGTGAACATGTCACTACTGTGGTTAAAACTCTTCAGCGACTCCCCAGATCTCTCAGGTTAATCTTTAAACTCCCAATTTCAGAATGCCTTGAGTCCCCTATAGCCATGGTCCTGACATGTCTCAACCTTCATCATTTAACTACTTTCTGTAGTCTGTTCTATTTTCAGGATTCCTCCTGTAGAATACTATGTACATTCCTATCCATATGCTGTCACTATCTTACCTTTGTTATCCAGCAAACACCTCCTTATTCTTCAAAACCCAGCTCCAGGGTCAATTCCTACAGGAAGCTTCCCAGTCTGGCGGATCTGTAAGCTACCAGTGATTACTATGCTTATGCATCTTAGGCAGTTTTTGTGTTGTTATAGTCTTAATTGATAAGTTTGGTGTCATCATAAATAAACTGAAAGTTCACTGAGGGCAGGGAATTGCTGTTTTTGACTTTGTAACTCTTGCACTTAGTGCCTGCACAAAACAAATATTACCCAAATGAGTGAATAAATGAGTGGACAGAGGATAAATGGGGAGAAGGGAGAAAGAAAAATTGAGTAGATTCTTTTGATCATTACGTAGGGGTATTTATGGAGTAGTGAGATATAAGAGTCTTACCTGAACTAAGTTCAAGGCAATTGTGGATACCAGTTTAAGACATTTTTATTTCAATTTTTACATATTGGGAATGCGTGAAGAATTTTAAATATCATTGTAATATTCAAAGCACTACTTCAAAAACTTATTTAGAGGAAAAAATATATATATAAAGATGTAGAAAAGAGAAAGGCTCACAGGGAAGGACCAAGTGAAGTTTGGAGGCAATGTTTCAGGTGTAGATTAGTTAGAGCCTGTGCTAGAGAAGTGTGGGAATAGAAGGGGAGACTCAGATGCAAAATATAAGGATTAATCATTAAGAATGGGTGATTGAGTGGATAAGAGAGGGCAAAGGAGAAAGCCAGAGTAACTGGCAGACTGATGATTCACTAATAGAGTCAAACTGAAAGTCAAAGGGAGAGCAAGAGATCTTTAATTTTGTTGGACGCAACAAAAATAGTGGGCAACCAGAAGGCTACTGTTAAAACTCAAATGTGTTACATTAACCTCTGATCTCAGTGTAGTTCTTCAACTCTCTAGTACAGAGCAGAGCCTATTGCAAAGGGGACACAGAGAAGGGGGGTTTTAAAATAAAGCATGAAGTCAGACCGATTATGATTCCTAGCTGTTCTGGCATCAGCTTTGGTCAGAGATGTGCTGCAGTGATGTGCTACAGACCAAGCTAGTCAGAGAAGGGCCATGAAAATGAGTGAGGGAGGCCTAGAAATGGAAGGCCAGTGGAGGACAAACTTTATTTACTTTCTGACTTAACTGAGAACTGCTGGTCAGGGAACTACCTCAGGCAAATTCAGAAAAATGAACAAGTATATTAAACCAATCTTTGATTAGTCTCAGAACATTCTGGGCAAATATTCAGAGATGCCCAAGCATGGGAAAAAGTCAGAGAAGCAATCCATAACAATCCTTCTAGGTTGTTTTTCCTGCACTTTAATCTTAGAAAGGTAAGTAAATGACTGCAAGAGATAGAAAAAAGCCTCAAAATCTACCACTTATTCGTCTCACTTTATTAGCTAATAGCAAAATAAGTCTTCATAGATAATTTCTGGTGCTGCCGGTTTGGAAATATAGACACGTGCCTCAGTAGTTATTAAGCCTTGTGGAAGAGGTTCTCTAAAATAAACCTTTGCATTATATGATTTCAAAATTCATTGTTCATTGTATCATCAGCTACATAACAAGTGGATACATTAGAAAGTGGGTCATTTATAACTGCCAACACCACCTCCTTTTCTTTCCTATTAGCTGGATATGGTCCACTGTGTATTCAGCTTTTAATTTCTTTAGCATTCTACTGTTGAGCAGTAGCTTCAACTAAAGAATACGCTTTAGCCCTATTTTCACCATAAAAATGACCGAAATGGAATGAAAGTTGCATCTTGGCTCCAATGAACAGAAAAAAATTACAATACATTCACAGTTCTGTTGATTGTGTTAAGGGTCTCCCTCAGTTCATGGATTTATCTTTTTGAAAGCAGATCTACTCTCCGGCATGCCAAAAATCTTGCTGGTATTGTTTGGCTCATGTCCCTTTTTATTTAATATAAGGTATTATTGTGTAATAAGTGTGGGGGAGGGGCTAATAGTTTTAGCTCCTTTGCTAGCTGTTCCAGTCTTTCCAAACTGTAAGATACATATAATATAGTTATGTGTCCTTATAATGAGATTATACAGTGAGATTGTTCCTACTGGTCTTTTACACATAAAATAATTATGGTCATTCCTACCTCAGGTAAAGACATTTTGCTGAGAAGAAATTGATTTTTATGTAACAGGGTCTCTTTGTAGTTTGCTCTAACCAAGATTAGTACTTGTCAAGTAGCTATTAACTTCAATCCTTCTATAAAAAGATACATTTAAGCAATTACCATTACTAGCTTCTTGAGAAAATTGTGTATAATTTAGTCATTTTCATTGTGTGTACTGAGTAATTTGGTACTTGATGAAATGGTTAACTTGTGTCTGTGACTCTTGCAGATCCTACAGAGCAGGTGACAATACAAGTGCTTCCATCAAAAAATGCCATCAAAGAAGGGGACAACATCACTCTTAAATGCTTGGGAAATGGTAACCCTCCTCCTGAGGAGTTTTTGTTTTACTTACCAGTAAGTGCTTCAGAATTATTACTTGAGTGAGACCACCATCATTCTGTCCTGTTGTTTGGCAGCTGGCTGACATTAAGAATTGTATATTCTTGGGCAGCGTGAGTGAGGAAAGGATGTTATTCTTGGAGTCAAGGGACACCTGTGGAATGTCCTTTAAAAGTTTTTTTGGCATCTGCCAGTGCTCTTGCCTTTTTTTAATTCACTGTTAAGGGAAATCAGGGGCAAAGAGGAAAAAATCTGATCATAGGAAACTGTAATGGTAGAAACTCAAGGTCTCATTATCCAAATAAACTATAAGAATCTGCTCTTCAGAAGCAAACAAATATAAAATGAAGAATGATGACAGCAAATGGTCTGATGTGGATTCTAAATCTATACACAGTGCATTCATGAACACATCCCTGAATTTCTGATATAGGGACACTTCTATTGCACATTATATCTAGCTTGATAGAATAAAGCAATGGGCTGTATCTTGCCATTGTATGTGGTCTTAAACAGCCATTTTCTCAACTTTTATCAGTATCACAGCTGAAAGAAATGATGTCTAGAGGATAATTTGGATGTGTTCTAGATGCTATGGAGCCAGACTAGGAGAGAGCTCTGTCTGAGGACACTTGCTGGCTCTCCCACAGCCTTCCCAAGTTGGCGTTTGACATAACCTTCCACTGGGAGAAGCCATATACAACTCTGTACTGCATTTACTGCAGGGATCTGTTCACAAATGTCACCCACTGCATTGCTCAGTAATGTTTAAGAGTATCATCCACTATATTACTCAGAAGACAAGTATAAGTGATTTCCTTTCTACTTAAATGTTGACAGAAAATTCTGTTTATCTTAATAAACTGACATATTGTTTTTGTCTAAAGCACAAATGAAAAATTGAAACTAATTATGTTTCTACCTTGAGTTTTTAGGGATGACAGAGCCAAATTTGTGTCTTAGTTTTAACAACAATTATCTTTTTTGTTACTATATCCTCCTAATTCATCTATATATTTTTTAAATTCTTAGTTATTAATTCTTTTCTTTGTCTTTTCTCTTTTTAAAATTTCTTTTCCCCCTCTCTTTCTTTCTTCCTCCCTCCCCTTCTTCCTTCCTCCCTCCCTCCCTCCCTCCCTTCCTTCCTTCCTAATTTGGATTATATGTTATGTTTTCTTTTAAGCTGCCTCAAATCTTTTTGTCAGATTAAGCAAGGGATAAATGTAAAAATAAAATATTAGACATTTTTTTAAAATCTGCCTTAACAAACACAAGCCATGCTGTCAATAAAATAGATGTCATCAATACAATGTAAATTAGCTTCTCAATTTCCTTAGAACCAAATTACCAATTATTTTTCCAGAATTCAGATAATACAAACTCTACTCTCATTTGTCCAATCGAAGAAATACATTCCTTTTTTTTTCTTATCTGAGAAAATGTCATTTTAATCAAGAAATATAACTGTTCTTATTGTAGCTACCAAGTGTAATCATCTGACATTTTGCCTCTATCAAAAGGGACAGCCCGAAGGAATACGAAGTTCAAATACTTACACATTGGCAGATGTGAGGCGCAATGCAACAGGAGACTATAAATGCTCCCTGATAGACAAAAAAAGCATGATTGCTTCAACAGCCATCACAGTTCACTGTAAGTCACCGTATTCTTCATTACCAGCTTCACTTTAAAGGCCTCTCATAGTCTAACTTTGCTATCTCTTCAAATAAATTGCAGCTATATTTTTCTTAAATAATGTGGTTTCAATAGACTTACTAAAGAGCATCAGTGTGAACCCAACTTTGGTCCAGATTTGCCCTACAGTATTGAAATCTTGAATGGATCTAATAATTGCAACTTTTGGCAGTGATAAACCTCCACCTTCTTTCTAAATGTCTTCAGTTTGTGGTATTAATAAAATATTCACATGCATCTTAAAGAAATAAATTATTTTATATCTTAAGAAAATATTTGGATATTCTCGAAGTTTACAAGATTTGCATTTGGCCAAGAAAAGTGTAGGTTAAGTATCTTTTTTAAATTACAGAGTACTCTTAACACCCAAGCCCAAGCAACAGAAATTTTCTAGAAACAGGACCACTTCGAAATCACCCAGAACTTTTAACCCACTTTTACACTTCAGATACTCCAAAAGTTATATTTAATCCAGTAGATAGAAAAAAATAAATATGCATAGAAAACAGGTACTTCACTTGAGTTCTTCATTTTGTAATTCCTGACAGTCTGTATTATTGATGTACCCTATGCATTGTAGAAATGGGAAACTAATTTGAACTGCTCCCTGGTGACACTAGAATACACAGAGTGCTTTGGGCAAATGTCAGTCTTGCTTGGAAATATAAGCCAAATTTTCTAATAAGTCCTTTGCACCCAACAGCACCTCTAGACATGATCCATTACAGTAAGGTTTCTCTAGACATGATCCACTACAATCCCATTGAATATGAGAGTTTTCTTTGTTTCAAAATTGAAAGAGATATTAGAAACTGTTCTGAGGAAATGGTTCTAAATCTATTACTCTACCCATAACACTTGGAAAACACGTAGGATAGGAGCTAGTAGTTTGAAGGAGGTACATCGTGGAATAGAGTAACCAGATGTTTGCTTTTGAGTGTCTGATGTTGGGAGCACACCCTGGGGAGCCCTGTGGTTACAGTGAACTGTTAAGAAATATTCACAGCTAAGCTACTTCTCTGTTTGCTCCATTTTCATGTTGAACATATCTGAGTGTGTCTGCCATCAGGGGCTAGTTAGAGAGAAAACAGTGACCTGTCAGGATAACAACTGTGCTACTTCTTCTCTGAGGACATTTATCCAGTTTGTTCCATAGGGGAAAAGAAGTGAAGTGAGGGAATATAACCAGCAGATAAAATTGCCTGTGGAATAACTTTCTGATATCATTGTTCATGAAATCTTTGGGCCAATAACCAATAATCTCCAGTGCTTAGTGATGGTACAATCTGCTTGTGTTTTTTTTGGTTTTTTTTTTTTTTTTTTTTGAGGTACGCGGGCCTCTCACTGTTGTGGCCTCTCCCGTTACGGAGCGCAGGCTCCGGCGCGCAGGCTCACCGGCTGTGGCTCACGGGCCCAGCCGCTCCGCGGCATGTGGGATCTTCCCCGACTGGGGCACGAACCCACGCCCCCTGCATCGGCAGGCGGACTCTCAACCACTGCTCCACCGGGGAAGCTCCCTGATTATGTTTAAGAGATGCTAGCTACTCAGGATGCTAAAGAAAGAGAACTCTCATTTATATCACCTGTATATCAGGCAGAGAAGGATAGATGGCAGAAGGTTTAGGCAAAAGGCTGTGCTGCAGCTACACAATACCTCAATGATTAGGTGTGATTAAAAAGAAAGTAAACAAAAGCATGTAACAGTTTAATTGAATTTCAGTGCATTTAATTGGATTTAAATACATTTTGGTTTTGGAAAGTAGGCTTTAACACTGGGCTGTAAGGCCTATGTTGCTCTGAAAAGCTAAAATACCATATGCTAACATATATATATGGAAGCTAAAAAAAAAAAATAGTACTGATGAACCTAGTGGCAGGGCAGGAATAAAGACGTAGACATAGAAAATGGACTTGAGGACAAGGAATGTGGGAGGGGTAGGACATGGGAAGCTGGGGCGAAGTGAGAGTAGCATCAACATATATACACTACCAAGTGTAAAATAGATAGCTAGTGGGAAGCAGCAGCATAGCACAGGGAGATCAGCTCGGTGTTTTGCGATGACCTAGAGGGGTGGGATAGGGAGAGTGGGAGGGAGACGCAAGAGGGAGGGGATATGGGAATATATGTATTTATATGGCTGATTCACGTTGTTGTACAGCAGAAACTAGCACAGTATCGTGAAGCAATTATACTCCAATAAAATCTATTAAAAAGAAAAAGCTAAAATAGCATTGCAAGTAAATCAAGATTTTACTCTAAATTACATGAAATGAAAACATAAAAATCTTATTTTTGCCCATTTATTCTAAAGTGTTTGCTTTCAAAAAAGATTTGTTTCCTTTCCATAGATGACTAAAGGGAGCAGATAGAGAAGCACCAACCAGTACTTGCACATATTAGCAGAACAGACCTCTCATCAGGCTTTTAGCCCACAGATCTATAGTTGCTGATGAAGCATTTACTAGTCCTCTGCCAATTCACGCACATATAGATTCTTCATCTAAGCTTTCAAAGTCCATCATTATCCTTTAAAATCACTTCTTTTATTTTCTCACTGGCAAGTTAACTGTCCAGCTAAGAAAAGCTTTAACTTGCCCTGAATTGAATTTTCATCTAAATATAACTCAACCAAATATTCTGAGGAAACTCCACTTTTCTATGTGATAATGCCTATTTTATTATTAATGAGAAACATGCTTCTTCCCTTCATTCATTCAACAATAGTTTTTGAGGGCCAATGTGGCAGACACTGTAGATACACAGTGACAACTCAAGTCATGGTCCCTATCCCAAAGATGCTTACAGCCTAGCAGGCGAAACAAGTGTTAAAAATAATGCTGTAAAGAGTCAATAAATTACAATTATAACATGTAAAACCAAGGAGAAGCACAGGATGCAATAGCAAATCCCACTGCCATAGGATAAAGTCCCAACTCTTAGCATGGCAAGCACAGTCCTTAGTCTGGCCTTAATTACTTGTATAGGTTTACCTTCCATGTGTTATAACCATTCATACCAGTTTACTCACCACTGTGAAATCTGCCAAGCTCTCTCACCTCTTTGCCTTTGCTTATGTGGCAGAAGTTTTCCCAACATCTCTGCTTATGAAAGCCCTTCTCAACCATCAGGGGCCACAAACAGATACTGCCTCCATGCAATGCCTTTATTACTGCTTTGAAAGCCAAGTTGGTTCTGTTCTCCACACTCCCATAAGTCTTCGCTTGTACCTCTGTCTGTAGCCCTTACTCTAGTTTTTCAGCAAATATTTCTTGAGCTCCTAATCTATAGCACGTTTGCCACTAGGTGCTGATTTCATGCTGCCGTGTAGTGTCATCACAGAGTTGAGTGCGTATTACCTCTACCTCAAATTGTAAATTGTAAGCTCATTATTCATCTCAGTATCTCCTGTCAGTGCTTGGAACATAGTAGTTGTACAATAAATGTTCTATTGAACTGGATTTTCCTCATACAGATCATACTATGACAGTAAGATTTTTATAGAAATTACTTTCCATCTGAAAGATTTTACTTCCTTAGATGTATTTATACTCTGTTTTTAAAAAATGGTATCTGCTGACAGTGTACCTAATAATAAATCTTATTTAATATTTCAACTGCATGAGAAACGGGATAGCATTTTTGAAAAATATCTAACCATTATAGTCAATTCTCTCTGAAGAAACACGTAGACACCTAATGGTTTTTTAGTTTATCACCTGCTGTCTAAATATACTTGATTTTCCCATGGTGTGCCTTATCAGCTCTTTTTATAATATTTACTTAGTCATCATCTTTCTTTATTTTCTTCCAGAAGTGATTTAAGAATTTTTTTCTAAAGGTGATAGGCCCCAGGTGAACACTTACATGCAGTCAAAACATCAATCATGTTAACTGCAAATAAATGCATAATCAATTAGATTGACCATTCACTTGTCCAAACTGATCTCAAAGCTGGCTTGAAAAGCTAGACTGATTATGCTACAGTTCAGTTATTTCAGTCACATAAATCACTTCTGAATTTCAAGTGCAGTTAGAAGGATTTTTTTTTCTTTCATCTATTTTTTTCTCAAAAAATATTTTGACTCTCTTTCTGGAGTTGCATTTCAAGCATATTTTCTGCTTCACAGATTTGGATTTGTCCTTAAACCCAAGTGGGGAAGTGACCAAGCAGATTGGCGATGCTCTGCCTGTGTCATGCACAATATCTGCTAGTAGGAACGCAACTGTGGTATGGATGAAAGTAAGTAATATTCCTTGGTAATATTCCACTGTTTGAACTGATTTCTTTTTAGGCTTCTCTTATATATTTATACAATATGTTTATACACCCACACTCATACTCTGTTTCTCTCTATATAATACAAATCATACCACAATAAACTGTTTTAGAGGTACTCAGCATCACTATGGCATCCATAATTGATTCTCTGAAACTTAGTTTGGGACATTAATTTAATTATGTGTATCTACTGAGTAATTATACACATACACACATGCACATGGTTACACACACATATACAGTTATATACTTTAGGGATTAACAACTTCCAATGTGTTTTAATCCACAACATTATAAACAGTGTGTTTACAACAACCATGTGAAATATGTAGGAAAATGATTATTTCCCCACATTATTCAAAAGAAGTTGATGCAGGAGAAATCAGAGAGCCACAGGTGACAGAGTGGAGACGAGCTCAGGCCTTACCCAGCATAAATACTGCACTCTAGTCACATAACCTTCTGCCTTTCTGCTGAAACTGACCTTAAGTGTCTGAATGTGGGTTCCATGAATTAGTAGCTCCTTGAAGGCAGAGATCTCTTTTCACCCCTGGGCCATAGTAGAACACCTGGAACATACTAGGAGCTTTGTCTGTATTTCCTAAGTACTTATATTCTTGTAATTGTCTGAAATGTAGGCCATTACCTGGGGACCCAAACATTGCTATTATCTTTTTAGAGTGAGAAAGTAGAATTGGTAATTGGTGATTTAAGACAAGGTTATCACCAAAGGGAAAGGTTGTAACTATGTTCCCTCCACTCGAATCCTTGGCTAGTGTATCTGAACACCCAGTCCATTTATTACTAGAACATGGCATATAACAGAAGCACTTAACCAGTGATGTGTTGACAAAACACATACAAACCACTTAAAATAGGGGCTGGCAAGAATTATCTTTGTAAAAAAATTGTGGGAAATTTATTGCTAGAGTTTCTTCTTGATGAAAATGTTAATTATTTTCTATTGCTTTCTTATCTCTTTTCATGCTGGATCCTCTGTTACTTGTTATCTTACTCTTAAAGCTCAGTATCTTATTTCACTTTCTTTTAAACACAACCTCATCACAACTTCTTATTTACTCAGATAGTTAAAATGCATATTTAACATGAGGTATTTGTAGTAGTTAATGGTCAAAGGGCTAGACAAGTTCTAGGCATATGAACACTCATAGTGTGTCTTAATACAGGACTGGAGGAACTAAGTTTACTTGGCTAAACCAGTTTCCACATCAGCTGCAGTCACTGCTGTTGATTAAATACCTCATGTCAGTAGTGCCGATCAATATTGCCTGGCCATTGGTTAGTTGATGGAAATGGAAAAAAATTCGTAGTGAACAAATACCACATAATCTTAAGATTGTGTTTAGTTGTCTTCTTAGGAGCATTTCAATTTCTGGTAAATAGCATTATTTTCTGTCTATAAAATGATTTTCAAAATTAAATGTTGCATTTCCTTTGTTCATAGGAATTAGGATAGTAATCTGTTATTAAAGGTTTCTTTAAAAATCATTTTTGTCATAATTGCCATGGGTGTGTAATGGATCCCCTGTCTTGAAAACTGTCTCCTATAAAATGACTTTCAGGTATTTATATCCATCATTGATTATGTAGCACAAGTCTCCGATATCTGTCAATTCAAATTCATCTACATTTACTATAAGGAGTAGCTACTATCAACTGAGAATTCTCCTGAATGTAAACACATTATATTATGCATATAATTAAGTCCTCATAACAATTCAATATGGTAAGATTACTACCCCATTTTACAAATAAGGAAACCAAGAAGTTTATGAACTTGTTCCAAATTATAAATTCAGTAAATGGAAGAGTCTGACGTAAAACTCTGATATGTCTAACTCTAAAAGTACAGAGGAAAAAGGAAATCTATTTTTGAAAGAATTTGAAGTTAAAAAAAGAAGCTTTCATTTTCTTTAGACCCAGAAGTATAATTTTGGGCTTCATTATTATGTAATAAATACATGGAGAGTTATAATTGTGCCATGTAACATAATTAACTTTTTATTTAATCAGGATAACATCAGGCTTCGATCTAGCCCATCATTTTCTAGTCTCCATTATCAAGATGCTGGAAACTATGTCTGTGAGACTGCTCTGCAAGAGGTTGAAGGATTAAAGAAAAGAGAGTCATTGACTCTGATTGTAGAAGGTAATAAAATACATGAGCACCAATTTAAATTTTTCTTTGAGAATTTAATATCTCTTTCTTTTATGATCTCAGTTCAACATCTTATTTTAAGTGTAATGACATTTTAGGAAAACCTCAAATCAAAATGACAAAGAAAACTGATCCCAGTGGACTGTCTAAAACAATAATCTGCCATGTGGAAGGTTTTCCGAAGCCAGCTATACAGTGGACAATTACTGGCAGTGGAAGCGTCATAAACCAAGCAAGTATTTGTCTTCTTGTTATGTGTTGAACTTGGTCCGATGTGGGGTTTTATTTAGGTACCTAAACTGTAGGCTAGCTTGTTATCAACATGAAATTTGCAGTATATTTTCAGAAGCTTTTGCTAACTTCTTAATTTTCCCAAAGGAAGACCATAACTCAAAGAGAAATTTAAATTCATAGGGCCATGGAGAATGGAAGAATCATTTTGTTGTGGTCAATATCTGTTTTTAAAAGGAAATATATTAAGTGTTGTTCCATGATCATTAATTCCTGAAACTTGGGTGATTAAAGCAGTAAGGTATATGCTTTCCTGCGTCATGAACTTCCACATCTGAGTATAAGTGGCCTCACTTATACTTTGCTTACTTATGCACATTAAGTGTTATTTCTTCTTGAAACTGGGCCCTGGGTTGTGGTGAAGAACATAGTATACTGTGAACATATGGTCTGATTTGCGTGTGCCAGGGCCAGAGTAAGGCTAGCTAAATATATAGTGTCTAGGTTGGTTCCTGCTGAACAAAAATATTCATAAAGTATTCATAAAATAAACAGTAATATTTGTACCTTTGTCACACCATTTTAGTTGGTAGTAGTAAAGGGCTAAGAACTTATGAACACTACCATTAATTTTCTTTGACACACACACACACACACACACACACACAAAGATGAGAATATGGTCTATCACTAACAGTTCAGAGCTGTAATTCCATTAAATTGCCAGTCAGCTTGAGTTACTGACATACTTGTTAATTCCATTTTCTCTAAGACAGTCTTCATGTCCGTCTTCACAGTGCAGCCACCTAAAGACTCTTCAGGAATACCCAGATGTGCCATTTGATTGTTTGAATCTTCTGTGCTGCCTTCTTCCCAGCTTCAGACCCAGTTGAAATCTGAGAAGGCATGCATAAACCAGAGTTTCAATATAAAGTTAAAATGTCCATTCTTTCTCTGTCTGGGGAAGTTGGGCTGCTGGTCCAGCTTATGCAATGTAGTTTTGCAGAGCAAGGTGAATTTTGGCTCTTTCACCTATGGGTGATGGATATAAGTTTGCATAGCTCAAGTATGGAAGGTCCCTAAAGGAGTGGATACAAGCAAATGCCTCCTGATTTGGTTAAGTGCGATGCGGACACACAAGCAAGAGAACATGCCTGAGGAGGACAAAAAGGCTCTTGATTTCAGAAAAAAGACCTGAATCGCTGACAATGTACACATCTATTTTTTGGCATAAAAAAATGACTGTTTCTTTTCTATTCTTTTTTCTTTGTAGTTCAATTTAGTAATAATTACAGCAAAAATAACTTTTGGTACTGGGTAATGCAAACAAAGAAAATAGAAAAATAAGCATCTAGTAAATATTTGATGAATAAAAAGATACAAAGGTTTAAAAGGCCATCCTAGAAATAAGCAAATGTATTGTAGAGATAAACATAATAAAAACAAAGACTCAGTGAGAGTTATGTGAAAAATACTAGTGGGAAATGGAAAAGAAGCAGGTGAACTTACTATGAGGATAAAAATAATAATGCCATTCTTCATTGTCAAGAAGGACTGATTCTGGCCCACTAGGTGATATGTTATTTTTCTTGTCCTAGGTTTGTGCTGATACATCCATAATTTTTTATTTGTTCCCTCCTCAATCACATGGTGAATCTATTATTTTACAACTACTGTTACTTGTGCCCCACCCCTACCCCAGGGGCTCCATGATGTCTCTAAGCATGAAGCTCTCTCCTGTCCTCAAGGCCTTTAAGATGTAGTTGAGGAGAAAGCACATTGAGAACAATACAGGATGTGGTGTGTATAATATGCCTCAGAAAAGAATACAAGTACATGCTTGCTTTAGTGGAGTTGGACTTAGGAGTCATGTCCTGGGGAAGAGATTAAAGTGAATTTTCTCTTATGTTTGAAGGAATTAAATGGCAGTGATGATCCTCATTAATACCTCACAAAAACCAAATGAACTTACCAGTCACTGAAAAAATAACCTATCCTCTGTATTTAGCTCAAGAAAATTGAGGAAAAAAATAGTCTTTTTCCCATGAGAAAACCATACATACATATGCACTTAGATATCATGGCTTAAGATAAAGGGATTCACCCCTGTAGTGAAGAACAATGACATAGTTTACAAATAGAATTAAATTCATGTTTATTAGGAGAAAATTGGTGATGAGTTAATCTCTAACTAATTATTTTGAGACAGGTACTATCATGTCAAAATAATGACTAACCTGAGCATCTATTGAAAAAGAAGAGTTTAATTGATTTAATTATTAGAATTAATAATAGAAGCATAAACAGAAATCCAGGTATGGATTCACTACTCTTTTTCCTCCATGCTGTGGTTATAAACCTAAACTGGTCTTATCTATGACCTTACATGTACCCTTGAACACCAGATAACACGACAGAACACCACACCTATCCCATTTCATTCAATATTACTCTTTCTCATGTTTTTAATTCATTTCCATTTCTAAATCCATTTTCCTTTTCTTTTTCCAGACAGAGGAATCTCCTTATATCAATGGCAGGTATTATAGTAAAATTATCATTTCCCCTGAAGAGAATGTTACATTAACTTGCACAGCAGAAAACCAGCTGGAGAGAACAGTAAACTCCTTGAATGTCTCTGCTAGTGAGTATTTCATTTCTGGCATTAAAAATGTAAGAAAATTTGAAGTTATTCTTCATTAGTTTAAAATCTTCAATTCCATCTTCCTGTGCTGCATTATGGTAAGTTTTATTTATTTATTTTGCATTTGGTATCATCATCATAAGGTTCTTCTTTTTTCTTTTTTCCTGGTATCCATTCTTGTACAATCCTTGTCTTGACAGTTAAATCATTTCATGTTTTATGGCTCAGAGACTTTATCTTGTACAGGAATATTTCCAAGATCAACAGAGGATAAGGACTAAGTTGCTCTTACTTAATCCATGTTTTGTGTTCAGAGTACAGATAATTCAAAGATTATCTGAAAACATTTCTGTAACAATTTTAATTTTGGTAATTTTTTAATTCCCCTTAATCTCTTATTTTGCATTTCAATTCTTTGTAGTATTTATCCTATTCTTATTTTGCACAGGGATGCCACATGCTTAAAGTCGTTCAGCAAGTTGGTAGTAAAACTGATACCAGAATTCCTGAAATCTAGTTTCAAAAATTGATGCTTTTGAATATCATATTTGAATCATAGGTTACAAAAACAAACAAATGAGATTATCTCAGAGAAGGTGACAAAAAAATCTGTCATTGTTGAAATCAAGTAATGGAAACATACCAGTAGCAGCTTCTTTATTTAATTTGAAATTATCTCTCATCTTCAATTCTGTAATTCTTTTTTTTGTCATGTCAGTCTTAAATCAGGGCTGGCTTACAATGAGGCTCAGTTCTGGACAAGATGCTAACTGACCCTCCAAACCTTCATTCTTCAGTCAGTTGGAATCCTGTATGTGACATTAGCAGGATAAAGATATACTAGATAGGAATTAGCTGGAGCTAGGAGAAAATAATTATCTAAAGATAATGGTCCTTAACAGAATATGACTGGAATTTAAAAGCCTTTTGGATTGACAGGAGAAAAGAACCAAACGAACATAACTCTAAAATAGGAGTACTGACTTCTCTGAATTCAATTCAGTGAGTATTGATTTGTCCTACCTAAAAAGAGAACTTATCCTTTCTTCCTGAACACAAGTCTCTCTTTTTATTCTAACCCATCGAATAGTGGTTTTCTAGACCTTGCAGTGGTTTGATCAACATCTAATACCGTCATTTTCAAGTTCACTGAGCACCGAGAAATTCCAATATAGTATGTATGAGGAGGGGTCTAGGAATCTGCATTTTAACAAACATCACTGGAAGTTCTGATGCAAGCCCATGTGCATAGAAGAATATTTATTTAGTCTAATATTAGATGATAATCCACCACAGTGACAATCCTTAACATGGGCCAGGAGCACGGCACTATCAGAGTCACTTGGAGGGCTTTTACAAGCATCAGCATACATTGCCCCTTCACCTCTGAGACGTCCCCAGTTTTGTTTTGATGTGGTTTTTTTTTTTTTTTTTTTTTTTGCGGTACGCGGGCCTCTCACTGTTGTGGCCTCTCCCGTTGCGGAGCACAGACTCCGGACGCGCAGGCTCAGCGGCCATGGCTCACGGGCCCAGCCGCTCCGCGGCATGTGGGATCCTCCCAGACCGGGGCACGAACCCGCGTCCCCTGCATCGGCAGGCAGACTCTCAACCACTGCGCCACCAGGGAAGCCCACGTCCCCAGTTTTAACCTCCACCCCTACCACTCTGAGAATGTCTCTAGTGGCAAATCCCTGACACTAGAGGATGAAAATGAATTCTCCTCCATTGAGGTCAGAAAATTGGAAAAAAGTTGAGAAACACTACATTGAAGATTTCATACACTGCAACTTGTTTCTCTTAAAAAAGAAGTCCTATTAAAAGGTAATAGATAGTGGGGAAATTAATATGGATTTCAGATCAATACTATAGCTTGTCAGTTGTGAAGTTATCTGTGGTAGATTAATACCTTTGCAGTTTTAACTACTCTCCTTTCTTTAAAACAAGATGAATTTCTTGGTAGGGAAGTTCACACTCTATTAAGTGTAAATTTTTTTCTACCCTTAGCTGTAGAATAGATATTTTATCTTTGAGTATTTTTACATCATACTATAATGGTAAAGGTGACTTTCATATATCAACAAATTTTGTTTTTAATTTCATATTAACATTTTTCATTTCAGTAAGTATTCCAGAACACGATGAGGCAGACGAGATAAGTGGTAGGTACTATGCTGCCGACTCTTCTTCCTTGACTATCCGCTCAAGATTTATGAAGTGTCATTGTATAAGTAATTTTCTTAGCTGTCACAATTTTGACTTGAATTAAAATAGCAAATGAGACAAGAGAGTAAGAGTGCTAAAATTTTAATCCTTTAAAAGCACAAGTTTGCATGTTACTCTTAGTAGTGAGCCTCAGTCATTTTTAATAAGAAATAATAACTAGATTGACGTATTTTCACAAATGCTTGGCATTGTCTGTAATTGCATGGGCTTTTCTTTTTTGTTGTAGATGAAAACAAAGAAAAGGTGAATGACCAGGCAAAACTAATTGTGGGAATCGTTGTTGGTCTCCTCCTCGCTGCCCTAGTTGCTGGTGTCGTCTATTGGCTGTACATGAAGAAATCAAAGTAAGTTGTAGAAAAAAGATCTTCATTGTTCATTGACTTTCACTGGGAGAAAATACAGTGTGTTCATTATGCTCATTTCAGCTGGGCATGTAATTTCTATAATAGGAAAGACATATCCCCCTAATCAGGCTGATCATGTTTTGTCTTCAGCTCACTGTGACTATATTACCAAGACTGGGGACATGGCCTGGAGTGATTTCACCTGTGTCCCCTTATTTTTCTCAGTCAGTGGTCTGAATTCAATTATCTGATTTTTTTTCAATGCTTAGGTAGATTTTTAAAAGGCACTTAGTGCCTAGAAGTCAGCCATTCTAAACAGTTTGGCTGAGGTTGCTGGAGATTAAGTAAAAGCGGTGAGTACATCCTGCAAGGACAGCTGGGTGTCTTTGCAGTGACAGGTCTGGCCAGCAGTGCAAGTGTTGGTGAGGTAGAGCCATCGTGTTGTCACTACTTCTCTATTCTACTTAGGTCACTTTGTTCCATAGAAGAATCTAATTCAGGGAAAAAGTCATCATTATGTTGTCTTGAGTTTTAAAACAATGATCAGACAAAGTACCAAGATTACTTTAAAAATGATTTAGAGGATGTTTAAAGATTATTAGAGTCATGAAATAATACATATGGTATCAACCTCACAAATCATCTAACAGTGGTTTATAATGAAAATCCGGTTGACCAATGAAGATTCTTAACATACACACATGCCTAGTATTCCTCATTGCCCCAGCTCTGACCCTAGGTTCAGATGCAACTGGTCAGAGATGCAACTCTAGCATTGCAGTTTTTAAAAGTTCCATTGGTGATTATGTGGTGTACCCCTGGTTTCAAACATGGGTTTCAAACTCCTGTATCTAATAAATGAGGAAATCGAATTTTGCAAGGGGATATGTATAGCTAGTGGCAACTTTAGACTTTATTTTATATTTTCTTGATGTCTTGATATAACCCCTTTCAACAACTCAGGTAAGTTAACTTAAAAGAAAATCAAAAGAAAAAACAGACTCAATCAGATCCATGATCTCACCCTGTAAAGATACAAATGTCAGTCAAGTAATATTTGAATGGAGCTGCCATCAAATGGAGGCAGTGGCTCAGAATTTTTAAAGTCACGTGATGTGAGCATGTACTGAGTTATATTTCGTTCTCACAAACCATCTCTGAAGTAGGTACTCTTATTATACATATTTTACATTGGAAAAAACTAAGGCAAAGAATGGTTAAATGACTTGCTTGAGATTACACAGTTGTAAGGGATAATTATATTCGATTTAAGGCAGCTGATATTTTAGAATCTTTGTGCTTAATTACTAGTTCTTATTTTCTCTTGTTATGCCTTACTTTTTCTCTTTTTCAGTCACATAAGGCAGAAACACATTGCTGTTGTGTGTTGTAGTTGATATACATGTCCACTCACACTAGGGCACAGTCAGTTCTAATCTTGGCACTTCAGTCCTCAATCTTGAACAGTCTGCACTATCACTTGATAACAAATGTGGGTTTTTTTCTCAGCGAAAATTTTACCTACAAACACTTCATGTTGCTTTGTGCCCATGATTTCCATGGAAAATTTAGAAGATTGCCTGTACTACGTAAAAGAAAGGAAGTGCAAACAGTTGCCCAGAGGTGGTATCTATCTTACAGAAATTCTCCTTCTGTGTGTGTTCCCTGACTATCAAAATCTTATCCTACCTTTATAATCCACAGTGAGGTGCTCACAAATCTAACAGCTTGGCCTCTAGGGTATTTTGGTTTTATTTATTTAGGGTTTCTGATGCACTCCAAAGTAATTTTATTTCTTAAAAGAATGAAAATAAAATTTCTCTGTGTCCTGGAATTGAGCTGAAAAATAAACAGCAGTCCTCTACATTATGTTCAAATGAATGTTAAGTTCTTGGAGCTCCCCCAGCATCCTTAATCATCCTATTCTGATTGCCAATGTCTCATCATACCCTGTTTGTCGTCCTATGAATAGAAAAAAATTGGGTGTGTGTTTTTTGTTTTTTTGGTTATGGCATTTGTCATTACCATACGGTAACCCAAAATTAAAATCATGGGTAAAAACATACTGGACATTTAGCTTCATAGTGTCTTTAGGTTAAGGGTTAAGACTTCATGCATTTCCTTTAAAGTACTTCATTAAATTAAGTCCTTATTTTACCATCTGACATGAACATTTGTCTAAATAACTGTTATTTAATTGAAAAGTGCACCAACTTTTCTAGTGTCAGTATTATTGGTAATCAAAATAATAAATTTCAATTCTTACCCCAAGCATCAAAATGTTTTTATTAAGAATTTACAGAACTTTTCAGATTTTCTAAGTGCTTCACATTTCTAACTAGTTATTCTTTCTACTGCCCTCTGAGATAAGCAAGCACTTTTGCTATATGAGTTATTGTTAACACCTGTGTCCAGAGTAAGTGCTTCAGGGTAAGAATTGCTAAGTCTATTTTTGGGTCTACTATACTCTCTTTTTTTTCTTCTAGATAACTTCACCTTTACAAATCAATATGAGAGTTTCATTTCTGTCTTAGCTTAATTCATCACCATTTTACGTGGATATGAGAGATTTTTAATAAAGATATGGTCCATACTTTTTCCACAGATACCTAAAGAAATATACCCTTGTGTCTACCATCCTGCAAAATAATACCATCAACAATCTTAGTGAGTCACCCATTATTGCAAACAGCTTTGAGCCACAATTATATTAGTTCTTTGCATTGGCAATTTAAAAAGCCAGTGGAGAGAGAAATGAGGGAAACAATCTTTTATACCCAAGTAGAATTTAAGAATACATTTGTTAACATACCTAGTGGCTACTCAAATAACATGCACTCCCCATTCCATTAATATGAGATACATATTTTTATATCTATTTTAAATATGGAAAGGATATGCTTAGCAGTTGTGCTTGACACTGTGATATGTTATATTCATTGCAGAATAAGGGTTCATGATTCCTCAGCTGTTTTGATTCATATAACTTCTCACTGGAATTTTTTTTTTTTAATTTGAGATATTTTGATAGTGAGAATGGATGACTCCAATCATTTCCTGTGTATGTAGGGTATTAACTGACAGTTCCAGGCAAAAGGTATTAATTGACTAAACCCAGTTCATATCTAGTTGTTTAAGAGATAGGAAACATTAAAGACCTAGAGATAATTCAATGACTTTTTAAATTATTTACTCCCTTTTTCTCCATCCTGTTCTCTGAACATTGTTTTTATATCTGCAGGAAGTTGAATGTTACTATTTGAGTTCGAAATTCTCTCCTGCATATCTTATATTACAAGAATTAATGAAAAATTAAGAGTCAAAGATAAAGGAAAAATGTAAGGTAGCATGATGTAGCCACAAACTTATTCAGAACTGTATTAAAACCATAATTTCCAGGTTGGTTGCATTTAAGAGACCCTTGACCACCACCATCCTTCTTATCACTAAACTGGAAGTAAGCATTAACCAGACATTTGTAACCTCAAAATACACATTGTGTGAATACTGGAAGTTTACCAAGAGATTTATCTTTTGCAACTGTGGAACTCATGACTATTTTCATGAAGTTTTTGTACAATATGTAGGCAATACGGAAGTCTAAAAATCACAAATATCTTTTGTCAGTTTTGCCTTTTATAATGCTTTACTATTCTACTGTCTTAGGAAAAAAAAAAAAAGACAGTTCTAAATTGGCAAAAGATTAAAGAAGACTGCCTATAACCCCCAAACTTCAAGAAATACTGTTAAATTAAGGCTTTCTAAAACGCTTATTAGTATCTCTTAATATATGGAACAGGAACTTGCAAGAAAGTTGATTTTAACTGAATTCTATTTCCAATCAATACTCTGTCTAAAATCAAATATATGTTCCCATGAGGGAACTTATTCAGACTCCCTGCTGAATAAGTTGAAAATATAGTGCTGAAGGACCATTTGTAGCACATTTTGAGTGACTTTCCTCATTTATTACTATGTAAGCATCTTCTTCTCTTTTTGTACTTTTACTCAAATCCTCAAATTTTAATGAGGTAAATTTAATAAGGTAACCATATTTCATAGTATCTAAGGCTCAGTGAGTGTAATCTGCCTACGATAACACATGCAATATCTTATTCCATATCCCATATAAACTTTCAAATATATTTTGCTGCCTCACCAGGACTTCTTTGGAATTAAAACTTCATCTCTGACTTTGATTGCCTGCTAGCATTTAATATAGTGCTAGGGGTGGAAGGGTGTGCTCTCAAGTGCAGGGCTGATGTGGCCTCTCACCTTGTATTAGACGTCAAGCTAATCCAAGTTTTCGTTTCTTTTTCCTTCCCTACCCATAGCTTGGCAGGCAGCCAAAAGAAGGAAGAAAAGAAAATGCCCCATTATTCTATCAAAGCATAAACAACAGGGGAGACTAGAGGGGAAATAAGATAATGTGGAAATGCTGGAGTCCCCCTTTAGTCAATCACAAGGTCATTGGCCACCCAAAGGGCAGAACCATTCATGGCCCTGCCCTCTCCTACTACACGTGAACTGAAACATTTCCAGAGGAAAGAGAGAGCATCAAAACATAATGTTTTCAATTTTTATCTCTTCTAGCATTTCACTTTATTTTTTTTAATTTCATGTGTTTGGTTTAATTATTGTTTCAAAGGTGAAGGGAAATCCTGTTCCTCAAGCATCTGCCTCTGCCTAGGCTGTGTTAGCACATTACCCACCTAAAGGAAACACTTTGAACGATGATGCTGAATACATGCCAGTGGCATCCTGCTTTCATGCATATTCAGTACTGTTACATTTATTTTGATCTACTGATACTTTACATAATGGTGGTTCCCATATTTACTATTGCCCAAGTGAAAGCCATTCTCTATTTTTCACTGAAGACATTAGGAAATCTATTTTAATGGAGAGTTTCTTTGGAGAGTCTTAGAAATGCTAAGGATATCAAATTGAAACTTGTAATAAGTCCAACTATTTATTCTTCTTTGTTTCCTTCTTCAAACCCAGAAATTGCTGACAACTGTCTTTCTAAGATGCAGTGGTTAGAGCCCTCCTCTCCTCCTCTAGCTCTTTATTAAGCTTGGCCCAGGAGGAAACTTACTTTGCTGAGAGCTGTGACCAGGGAAGAAAGAAAAATAACTATTCTCATGGGTATGACCCTAATTACCTGCACAGGTATCAATGGCTGGTTTGCTGAAAGTGGCAATTCCACACCTCCAGGGTCCCAGTCTTAAATACCCATAGTCCTGGTGCCCTTCTGTGCTGTGTCTCAGGCATGCTATAAATGAGAAATCACAGAAAATGCCCCTCTAAATGAGGAAGTGATAATAATTCCTCATGTTGCCTCTGAGTTTTCAAATTTGTTATACATATGCCTACACTTGGGAAACCTAAAGTCTTATGAACTCTTTCATGTGTGAATTATTTTACAGGGGTATTGTTTTTATTTTCCAAATATACATTTCTGTTATAACACTTTATGTATCTTTTCAAATGACACTGCATTCCAGGATTGTGATGTACTGGTTATGTGTGCAACTCCTATCCTCCTTCACTTTTCCTATCTCCTTCATCCCCCTCTAACCTATTTGTTAGCTGAGATATAATTGACGTATAACAATGTATAAATCTAAGGTGTACCACATGTTGATTTGATACATTTATATACTGCAATATGATCTCTACTGTAGCATTAATAACACCTCCATCCAGTCTCTTAGCAACTCTGAAGCATTAAAATAAAGGCACACTGGGCTTCCCTGGTGGTGCAGTGGTTGAGAGTCCGCCTGCCGATGCAGGGGACACGCGTTTGTGCCCCGGTCCAGGAAGATCCCACATGCCGCGGAGTGGCTGGGCCCGTGAGCCATGGCCGCTGAGCCTGCGCGTCAGGAGCCTGTGCTCCACAACGGGAGAGACCACAACAGTGAGAGGCCCGCGTACCAAAAAAATTAAATAAATAAAGGCACACTTAGAAGACACCACTAGATTAGTTCCCTACTTCCTTTCAAGGAGATCTAGAAACAAGTTTATGGTACTGGGGAAAATCTCACAAAAATGTTTAAGAATCTTCTAAAAAGTTATTTAAAAGCAACTTGAACCTTTAATAGCCCTGCACTTACAGAAATAACACAGAATGGGAGTTGAGAGCGAGGACTGAACTCCCTTTGGCCACTCAGTAGCTATGTGGCCTGGGCAGCTGTCCATTACTCACCATCAGTTTTGTGAGTCCCTGTCACCTGCTGGGGGCTTTCACATACACTATACATTTATCCTCACACCAGCCCTGTGAGTAGATCGTATTGTCCCCTATTTACAGAAGGGCAAGCATCTTAAGAGGAGGGACTTGTCCAGGGACTTGCAGCTAAGTCTTGACACATGAGGATGAGAACCCAGACTCACTGACCCCAAGGTCAAGACTCTTCTCTCTGCCTCACTAATTAGAGAGTCTTCCAATATTAATTTATTGTGATTCTATTATTTAAATTTTATCTCATTTTAAAGTTATAAAAAAAGCTGACTGATTGAGAACATTTAAGACAAATAATTGTAACAATTTTTATTTTAACCCAAGTGCTCGTTCTTTATTAATGCCTTAAACTCATCCCTCAAATCAGTTGACTGAAAAAAAAATGTTGACTGAAAATATTGCTAAAGGGAATGGTTTAAATAAATTTTTGTTCTCTTCCAGTAGTAGATGGAAATCTAACCTGCTTTCAAATCTCTGAAATTTCCCCAAATTAAAAAGGACACTTCCATAAAATTATATTATTTTTACCACATCAATCTCAAAACTGAGCCCAAAAGTAATCAGAATAATTTTTAGAGGCTTTTCCCTGCAAGAGAGAGTGGACTCTCAGTAACAAAAATGGAGAAATTCATTAAAAATTCCAAGTAAATCTTATATACATAGACTCAGTGAATACCCCTTCCCCCAGCAGCAACACTATTTTTATTTCTATTTAGTACATTTCACAGTGGTTAACACTTAGCTTATTTGTATAACTTGGAACAGGACTGGGAAGCCAGACTGCTGGAGCTTGAATCCTGGTTTTGCTACTTGCTAGCTCTATGACCACAAGCAAGTTTATTAGTCTCAATGTAAAACAGAGATATCCTAAGGCTAAAATAATTTAATACCTATGCAGCACTTAGAACAGTGCCTGGCACATTAAGGCATTATAAGAGTGTTAGCAGTTATGATTTTGGAGAGTGAAATTAAGAAAAGAAGGGAGATTGTTTTTACTTTTGTTTTGTAACTTTAAAATAAGAAAAATATCAGTTTGAAGTTATTCAGCTCTTATTCTACAAATATGTTTCATGTTGCTCTTAACAAATGCTTTTTTGTAATGCCGGACTGAGAGCAGTGATTCTTAGCCTGATTTTACCTGAAAGGTATGCTGAAAGATATTATGATTTGCCCTGAATACCACAGAATTCCTTCGAGGGAATTCTAATTACTCCTTTCCTCTGAATACCTCCTTCTTTTATTTGACAGAATTTGGTAAAATCACAGAAACCACTTTTCATCCCTAGACAAATACTAAATCCACCTAGAAAGTAAGTAGTATTGGAAATGGAAAAGGTATCCAGATTCTCATTGTACTTTTTGCCTGGTTCTTTCACTCCCTGGCCGTAAGGATCATGCTTTAGCTTTTCGCTGTATAATGTTGTTATATTAAGGTAAAACTCGCTTACATTAAATATGCAATTAAATCTGTTTTGATAAATTTATATACCTTTGTAACCATTACTCCAGTCATGATATAGAGCATCCCATCACCTCAGAAAGTTCCCTTAGAATTCCTTCCTGTCCAGCCCTGCCATCCTTTTTCCCTTAGGCAACCACTATGCTGATTGTTATCACCAGAGATTATGTTTTCTTAATCTGGAACCTAATATAAATGGAACTATACAGAATGTACTCGTATCTGGCTTCTTTCCTTTAACACAGTGTTTCTGAGATATCAATACATGTATTAATGATTTAATTGTTTAGAATTGCTGAGTAGTGGTCCGTTGTTAGAATATATCACATTATTTTAATCCATTCTCTTATCTATGGACACTTGGATAGTTTCAAGCCAGTATGGCTGTCATGAATAATATGGCTAAAACCAACTTTCTATATAAGCATTTTTCGTGGGCATATGTTTTCATTCTCTTGGGCAAATACCTAGAAATGGAACTGCTAGGCTGTAGGGTAGATACTTGTTCATGAGAAATTGCCAAACAGCTTTCTCAAAGTAGTTGTCCTATTTGCAGCCCCACCAGCAATATATAAAGTTTCAGTTCTTTTACATCTTTGCATAAATTTGGTGGTGTTGTTCTGTTTAATTTTAGCCATTCTAGGAGGTGTGAAATGATATCTAATTTTGGGTTTAACTTGCATTTCCCTGAGACCTAATGATTTTAAGCTCCATGTACTTATTGGTGAGCTTCTTTTGTACAGCAACTATTCAAATCTTTTGCCTATGATTTTATTGTTATTTGTCTTATGTAATTGCTCTGTAAGGGTTCTTTACATATTCTATATCAAAAACCTTTGTTATATATTGTAAATATGTTGCCGAAGTCTGTGGTTTGATTATTCTTTTCTTAATGCTGTCTTTTGATGAGCAGTTTTTAATTTTGATGAATAACAACTTATCAATTTTTTCCTATTATATTTACTGCTTTCCGTGTCCACTCTACAAAATCTTTGCTTATTCCAAAGTGGAAAAGATATTTCTCTATGTCTTTTTCTAGAAATTTTATAGTTTTACATTTGAGTATATATCTGCTATTTTGTGTGTGGTGCAAGATAAAGTTAGTTTATTTGCTTGTTTTATGCTATATATATATATATATATAGCATATACATATCAAGTCATTCTAGCACCATTGGTTAAAAAACTTCCTTTTGGCCTTGGCATATTTGTCATCCTCATCTTCATCCTCATCATCATAATAGTCCTTCAACTTTGATGTTCTGCTTGTGTTAGTAATTTTATATCTTTGTGTTTCCATATAAACTTGAGCAACTTGTTACTTTCTACCTCCCCCCCACCCCAATTTTTAAAGCTTTGTGAGACTATGGTTGCTTTGAATTTCTAGATAAGTTTGGATATACTTAACATCTTAAAAATATTTAGTCTTCCAAACCATGACCATCCTATATCTCTCCATTTACTTAAATATTTTCCTTTTTTTCTTAGCAATATTTTATAAATTTTAATGTAGACAGTTGATATGTCTTACAAAGTTCATTCTTATGTTTTATGTACTTTGCAGCTATTATAAATGCAATTATTCTGTGAGTTTTATTTTCCATTTTAATATTAGTATATAGAAATATAATTAATTTTTGCTGTTGAAATGCATACAACCATCTTCCTAAATTCACTTGTTCTGTTAGTTGTTCTGTGAATTCCTTAAGATTTCTATGAAAACAATCATTTTATCTGCAAATAGAAATAATGTTACTTCTTTTCTTCCATTTCATATGCTTTTTATTTATTTTTTTGCCCTCATAGAGACTTTCAATACAATGTTGAATAGAAATGTGGAGAGCAGACATCTTTACATATTCTCAATCTTAGAGATTGAATTGTTCAGTATTTGCCATTATGTATGATATTAGCTGTACGTTTTTCATATTTCCCTACTCAGAGTTAGTTAAGGGTAGTGTCCTCCAGACTGCCATGTCTGCCCAAGACTTCTGACTCCAGCTGCAAGGAGTTAGGGTCCAAATACATAGTTAGAGAGAAGAGTTCACATAAGACTACCCTCATTTCTGCTATCAACTCAAGCTCAGGTTTGATAATTTGCTAGAATACTCACAGAACTCATGGTTATATTCATGACAAGTAAAGGATACATTAAAATTGACTAAGAGAAGAGAAGTGCAGGGCAGAGTCTGGGAGGATTCTAAATGTGAAGTTTCCTTTGTCCTCAGGGACCTGTTACTCTACTGGCCTCAATGAGTGGCAAAAGCATGGAGTATTGCTGATCTGAGAAGCTCACCTGAACTTTGGTGTCCAAAGTTTTTGTTGAGACTTCATTACATGGGCATGATTGATTGATTAATTACCCATGTGGTTGAACTCAATCTCCAGCCTCTCCCTTCCCCAGATGTCAGGCTGATATCAAATGGCCCAAAGCCCCCATCCTAAACTGTATGATTGTTCTTTCAGGTGTGGCCAGTCTCCACCCCAAGATGATTGGGTGTTGATGGCCCTGCCCTGAGACATCTCCTCAGCATAAACTATCAGGTGTGATCCAAGAAGCCCCCACAAATAAGAAAGCCACTCTTATCACTCAGAAAATTCTAACTATTTAGAGATTATCTCCCAGGAACTGAGCACGAAGGCCAGACCTCTCTTTGGGCAAGGCCAAATTCCTTCCAACACAATGTCCTTTAACAGGTTGAAGAAATTTTTTAATATTCTTAGATTACTAAGAGTTTCTATAACAAATCATTGTTGAATTTTCTCAAATGCCATTTCTATATCTACATCTATATTATATTCTATCTGTATCTACATTATTTCTAAAAATAATCATATTGTTTTCTCATATTTTTTATTCTGATACAATGGTAAGTTACATTGATTGATGATTGAATGTTAAGCCAATCTTGCATTCCTGGAAAAAATCCCACTCTATTATGATGTATCATAATTTATATATATATTGATGGATACTATTTGCCAATGTTTCATTAAGGATTTTTTTGTCTACATTCATGAGGAATATTGTTCTGTAATTTTCTTAATTTATGTTTTGTTCCTTTATCATATATCATATATCATGTATCATCTTTTTAGGGAGCTTTCAATTTTCTTGATGATTTCAAATAACTAACTTTTTGCTTTGTTTTTGTTTCTATTGCTTATTGTCAATTTAAATTTTTTTCTGCTCTTGTCATTACTATTTTCTTTCTTCTAGTTATTTAGAGTTTGACTTGCTCTTCTTTCTCTAATTTCATGAAGTAAATGAAAAATTTAGATCACTGATGTTAGCATTTCTTTTTTTATAACTTAAGCTTTTAAAATTTTAATCTCCCTCTCAGCAATGGGTTAGCTGCATTCCACAAATTTCAGTATGTTATATTTTCATATTTACTCAGTTCAAAATATTTTTATATTCCTCTTGTGGTTTCTACTTTGGAGCCATGTAACTAGAACTCTATTAACTTCAAAACATTTCTCATCTAATTCCATTTTGTTCAGACAGCCTAGTCTGTATGCTTTTAGTCTTTTGAATGCATTGAGTTTTTTTTTGTTTTTGTTTTTGTTTTTTTTGGCCTAGCATGCAGGCATGCAGTATTTCCAGGTGGATGCTACTCAACACTTGAAAATACTTGTATGGTGGCTGATGGGTAGAGTGTTCTATAGTATATTATGTTAAAGTAGATAATAGTTTGTTTAAATCCTCTTATTCTTATAGATTTTTTTCAAATTATATGAAATCACTTCACATATAATGCATTGATAAGAAGGTTACAAGCATACATTTCCAGTACTAGAGCTAGCCCAGTACTAGTTATTTCATTATGATCATGCTTACTGAATTTTAGTCCATTTACCCTATCAGCTACTGAGAAAGATCTGTTATATTCTCTAATATTGTATATTTGGCTATTTCTCCCTTTAGTTCTGTCACTTTTTGCTTTAGGCTTTCATTAGGAACATACACTAACAATTGCTGTGACCTGCTTATGTATTGAACCTGTTATAATTATTAAATGTCTCTCATTATGGTTGTAATACTCCTTGTGTTGAATTTTACATTGTCAGATATTAATATAGCCATACTGTTTTCATATGCTTACAGTGTACATGTGTATCTTTTTCTACCCTTTTATTTTCAGTTATCTCTTTATATTTAAAGTGCATCTCATGTACAGAGAGACTGATCAAACTATGACTCCCAGGCTGCTGCTTAATTTCATAAATAAAGTTTTATGGTAGCACAGCCGTGCCCATTTCTTTACATGTTACCTGTGTTGTTTTATGCTGCAAAGCCAGAAGAGTTGAAACAAATCCATGTGGCCTACAAGACTAAGATATTTACTATCCGGACCTTTCAGAAAAATCTTAACCCCTTGTATACAGCATGTAGTTGAGTCTTGATTGTTTATTGTAGTCTGACAATTTTTATTTTATAATTGGAGGATTTAGCCAAGTCACATTTTACTTAATTATTGATATATTTACATTTAAGACCACCAGCTCCCTATTTGTTTTCTAGTTGTCCTCTGTTTCTCTTTTCCTGCCTTCTTTTGAGACACTCCAATAAGTTTTAGTATTACATTTTAATTTATCTACTGGCCTTTTAACTATATGTCTTTGTATTCTTTTATTGTGGTTGCTCTAGGAATTTCAATAAGAACTCAGTTTATAACAGTCAACTTATGTAATAATCTAAAACCCCAAAACATTATAACTTCATTTATCCTCCTCCATATAATTGTAGTGTGAGGTTTATAATGTATGCAGTTGTAATGGATATGACAACAAGAGCAAAAAAGATGGAAGAGGTTAAATGAAAATACAATTTTTCAAAGGTCGTATATAATGCGATATATATAGCATTAAATAGTTGGTTGTCTTTGTAAAAAAATTTTAATAGTATTTTATATTTTAGCACATATACAATCTATATTCATTCTTTCTTATATATCTGAGTTTCCATCCAGTATCATTTTCCTTCAACCAAAGAACTTTCTTTAATACTTCTTTTAGCACAGGTCTGCTAGTGATAATTTTTCCCAGTTTTCTTTTATTCAATTTAACATGTCTTTATTTTGCTTTTGACTAAAATATATTTTTACTAGATATAAAATTCTAGTTTGAGGGTTTTTTTCCAGCATTTTAAAGATGTTGAATTAACTTTGTTATGCATTGTTTTCTTGATGAGACATCAGCTGCTTTTCATGTCATTGTTCCCCTGAACAAATTTTCTATGGCTACTTTCAAATCATTGTCTTTATATTTGCTTTCAGTTACTTTCAGTATGATGTAATTAGATGTGTTTTTCTTTTTATCATTCCTCCTTGGGAGCTGCTGACCATTTTGGATGCAAGTTAATGGACATCAACAAATCTAGGAATATTTTTCATTGTTTCTTCAAATATATTTTATGCCGCAATTCTCTTTTGCTTCTCCTACTGGGACTCCAATTACACATTTGTTAGATTGCTCACTATTTTCCCACAGGTCACTGAGGATCTGCTTCTTTTATTTCTATTATTTTTCTCTCAATTTTTTAGAATATATAATTTATATTTTTTGTCCTTACGTTCACTGAGTCTTTATTCTGCACCTCCAATCTGGTGATAAGATAATTTAGTGAATTGTTAATTTCCAATATTGTGGTTTTAAGTTGTAGAATTACTTTCATTTACATTTTCAGTACTGAGATTTCTATCTGTTCTCTCATTGTTACCACACGTTTCTTTAAGTCATTGAACATGTTATGTAATACTGATTTAAAGTTCTTAACTGTTATTTCCAGTCTCTATTATCCAAGGACATTCTCTGGACTTTGTGTTACATTATTTTACTCTTCATTTTTATGTGTGGTAACTTCTTATTCATAACTATTCTTTGTTTGGTGATATGTTGTAGAGATCCTAGGTTCTACTGTATAGGCTAAAGGATATGGATTGTTTTTCCTGGCAGAGAATTAGATTACTGGCTGATTTCCTTGATCATGTCACAGTTACTGTTACATTTTATATTTCACATCTGTCTTAGGGTGAATGCTGAATCTTGACACATAGTCTTTACTAAGTTTTTCTGGGATTTCAATAGAAAGATTGACATGATTGCCAATAACTCCTGGCTTGGTGAGGTTCAACTACAAACTCTGTCTCCTCTGTATGGGTAACAGCTAAAATCTATGTCAGGTTTTTAAGCTTTCCAGGTGTTGCTTTCTTCTAGGCTACATGAAATTTCTTCCACACATGCAGTTTAGAGATCATTTGTGTAGTTTACACACAAATCTGGGCTCCTCACCACTCTTTGGCTCTCTCCTTTTTTGAGATTTTATTACCCTTGATTTCAAGGTTTAGTTCTAGTTAGCCTATGCCTCTGCAAATGGGAGAGGCCCTCAGAGGAAAACTTATGCAAAAGTAGAGCTCACCCAGTATAGGGGTCAACTTTCCTTCAGTTTCTAATTTCTTCTTGTTACTCTCAAGTATAGCCATATAGCTTATTCTGTATTTTCCTGAGAGTTTATAATGTTATAAATGTAAGGATTGACAAAATAGAAGTGGGTTGCTTTTTTAATCATTACTATTACAAGAGCTTCTTATAGTCCATGCTTTTTTTATTTTATTTATTTAATTGTTTGTTTGTTTATAATTTTTGAATTTTGTTTTATTTATTTTTATACAGCAGGTTCTTATTAGTCATCAATTTTATACACATCAGTGTATACATGACAATCCCAATCACCCAATTCATCACACCCCCACCCCCACCCCCACGCCACTTTCCCCCCTTGGTGTCCATAGGTTTGTTCTCTACATCTGTGTCTCAATTTCTGACCTGCAAACTGGTTCATCTGTACCATTTCTCTAGGTTCCACATATATGAGTTAATATACGATATTTGTTTTTCTCTTTCTGACTTACTTCACTCTGTATGACAGTCTCTAGATCCATCCACGTCTCAACAAATGACCCAATTTCGTTCCTTTTATGGCTGAGTAATATTCCATTGTATATATGTACCACATCTTCTTTATCCATTCATCTGTAGGTGGGCATTTAGGTTGCTTCCATGACCTGGCTACTGTAAATACTGCTGCAATGAATATTTGGGGTGCATGTGTCTTTTTGAATTATGGTTTTCTCTGGGTATATGCCCAGTAGTGGCATTACTGGGTCATATGGTGATTCTATTTCTAGTTTATTAAGGAACCTCCATACTGTTCTCCTTAGTGACTGTATCAATTTACATTCCCACCAACAGTGCAAGAGGGTTCCCTTTTCTCCACACCCTCTCCAGCATTTGTTGTTTGTAGATTTTCTGATGATGTCCATTCTAACTGGTGTGAGGTGATACCTCATTGTAGTTTTGATTTGCAATTCTCTAATAATTAGTGACATTGAGCAGCTTTTCATGTGCTTCTAGGCCACCTGTATGTCTTCTTTGGAAAAATATCTATTTAGGTCTTTTGCCCGTTTTTGGATTGGGTTGTTTGTTTTTTTAATATTGAGTTTCATGAGCTATATATATATTTTGGAGATTAATCCTTTGTCTGATGATTCATTTGCAAATATGTTCTCCCATTCTGAGGGTTGTCTTTTCTTCTTGTTTATGGTTTCCTTTGCTGTGCAAAAGCTTTGAAGATTCATTACGTCGATTTGTTTATTTTTGTTTTTATTTCCATTACATTAGGAGGTGGATCAAAAAAGATCTTGCCATGATTTATGTCAAAGAGTGTTCTTCCTGTGTTTTCCTCTAAGAGTTTTATAGTGTCTGGTCTTACATTTAGGTCTCTAATCCATTTTGAGTTTCTTTTTATGTCCGGTGTTAGGGAGTGTTCTAATTTCATTCTCTTACATGTAACTGTCCAGTTTTCCCAGCACCACTTATTGAAGAGACTGTCTTTTCTCCATTGTATATCCATGCCTCCGTTGTCATAGATTAGTTGGCCATAGGTGTGTGGGTTTATCTGTGGGCTTCCTATCTTGTTCCACTGATCTATGTTTCTGTTTTTGTGCCAGTACCAAATTGTCTTCATTACTGTAGCTTTGTAATATAGTCTGAAGTCAGGGAGTCTGATTTCTCCAGCTCCATTTTTTTCGCTCAAGACTGCTTTGGCTATTCAGGGTCTTTTGTGTTTCCATACAAATTTTAAGATTATTTGTTCTAGTTCCATAAAAAATGCCATTGGTAATTTGATAGGGATTGCATTGAATCTGTAGATTGCTTTGGGTAGTATAGTCACTTTCACAATATTGATTCTTCCAATCCAAGAATATGGTATATCTCTCCGTCTGTTGGTATCATCTTTAATTTCTTTCATCAGTGTCTTATAGTTTTCTGCATACAGGTCTTTGTCTCCCTGGGTAGGTTTATTCCTAGATATTTTATTCTTTTAGTTGCAGTGGTAAATGGGAGTTTTTCCTTAATTTCTCTTTCAGATTTTTCATCATTAGTGTATAGGAATGCAAGACATTTCTTTGCATTAATTTTGTATCCTGCAACTTTACCAATTTCATTGATTGGCTCTAGTAGTTTTCTGGTGGCATCTTTAGGATTCTCTGTGTATATTATCATGTCATCTGTGAACACTGACAGTTTTACTTCTTCTTTTCCAATTTCTATTCATTTTATTTCTTTTTCTTCTCTGATTGCTGTGGCTAGGACTTCCAAAACTGTGTTGAATAATAGTGGTGAGAGTGGACATCCTTGTCTTGTCCCTGATCTTAGAGGAAATGCTTTCAATTTTTCACCATTGAGAGAGACGTTTGCTGTGGGTTTGTCATACATGGCCTTTATTATGTTGAGGTAGGTTCCCTCTATGCCCACTTTCTGGAGACTGTTTATCACAAATGGGTGTGGAATTTTGTCACATGCTTTTCCTGCATCTATTGAGGTGATCATATGGTTTTTATTCTTCAGTCTGTGAATATGGTGTATCACATTGATTGATTTGCATATATTGAAGAATCCTTGCATCCCTGGGATAAATCCCACTTGATCATGGTGTATGATCCTTTTAATGTGTTGTTGGATTCTGTTTGCTAGTATTTTGTTGAGAATTTTTCCATCTATATTCATCAGTGATATTGGTCTGTAATTTTCTTTTTTTGTAGTACCTTCGTCTGGTTTTGGTATCAGGGTGATGGTGGCCTCATAGAATGAGTTTGAGAATTTTCCTTCCTCTGCAATTTTTTGGAAGAGTTTGAGAACGAGGGGTGTTAGCTCTTCACTAAATGTTTGATAGAATTCACCTGTGAAGCCATCTGGTCCTGGACTTCTGTTTGTTGGAAGATTTTTAATCACAGTGTCAATTTCATTACTTGTGATTGGTCTGTTCATATTTTCTATTTCCTCCTGGTTCAGTCTGGAAGGTTACACCTTTCTAAGAATTTGTGCATTTCTTCCAGGTTGTCTATTTTATTGGCATAGAGTTGCTTGTAGTAGTCTCTTTGGATGCTTTGTATTTCTGCACTGTCTGTTGTAATTTCTCCTTTTTCATTTCTAATTTTATTGATTTAAGTCCTCTCCCTCTTTTCCTTGATGCATCTGGCTAATCACTTTTGTTTATCCTCTCAAAGAAGCAGCTTTTAGTTTTATTGATCTTTCCTATTGCTTTCTTTGTTTCTATTTCATTTATTTCTGCTCTGATCTTTATGATTTCTTTCCTTCTGCTAACTTTGGGTTTTGTTTGTTCTTCTTTCTCTACTTCCTTTAGATGTAAGATTAGATATTTTATTTGAGATTTTTCTTGTTTCTTGAGGTACGCTTTTATAGCTATAAACTTCCTCTTAGAACTGCTTTTGCTGCATTCCATAGGATTTGGATCATTGTGTTTTCATTGTCTTTTGTCTCTAGGTATATTTTGAGTTTCTCTTTGATTTCTTCAGTGGTCTCTTTGTTATTTAGTAATGTATTGTTTAGCCTCCATGTGTTTGTGTTTTTTATGTTGTTTTCTCTGTAATTCATTTCTAATCTCATAGCATTGTGGTCAGAAAATATGCTTGATATGATTTTAATTTTCTTAAATTTACTGAGGCTTGATTTGTGACCCAAGATGTGATCTATCCTGGAGAATGTTCTGTGTGCACTTGCGAAGGAAATGTAATCTGCTGTTTTTGGATGGAATGTCCTATAAATATCAATTAAATCTATCTGGTCTATTGTGTCACTTAAACCTTCTGTTTCCTTATTTATTTTCATTTTGGATGATCTGTTCATTGGTGTAAGTGAGGTGTTAAAGTCCCCCACTATTATTGTGTTACTGTCAATTTCCTCTTTTATAGCTCTTAGCAGTTGCCTTATGTATTGAGGTGCTCCTATGTTGGGTGCATATATATTTATAATTGTTATATCTTTTTGTTGGATTGGTCCCTTGATCATTAGGTAGTGTCCTTCCTTGTCTCTTGTAACATTCTTTATTTTAAAGTCTATTTTATCTGATATGAGTATTGCTACTCCAGCTTTCTTTTGATTTCCATTTGCATGGAATATCTTTTTCCATCCCCTCACTTTCAGTCTGTATGTGTCCCTAGGTCTGAAGTGGGTCTCTTGTAGACAGCATATATATGGGTCTTGTTTTTGTATCCATGCAGCAAGCCTGTGTCTTTTGCTTGGAGCATTTAATCCATTCATGTTTAAGGTAATTATCAATATGTATGTTCCTATGACCATTTTCTTAATTGTTTTGGGTTTGTTTTTGTTGGTCCTTTTCTTCTCTAGTGTTTCCCACTTAGAGAAGTTCCTTTAGCATTTGTTATAGAGCTGTTTTGGTGGTACTGAGTTCTCTTAGCTTTTGCTTGTCTGTAAAGCTTTTGGTTTCTCCATCGAATCTGAATGAGATCCTTGCCGGGTAGAGTAATCATGGTTGTAGGTTCTTCCCTTTCATCACTTTAAGTATATCATGCCACTCCCTTCTGGCTTGTAGAGTTTCTGCTGAGAAATCAGCTGTTAACCTTATGGGAGTTCCCCTGTATGTTATTTGTTGTTTTTCCCTTGCTGCTTTCAAGAATCTCTTTTGTCTTTAATTTCTGCCAATTTGATTACTATGTGTCTTGGTGTGTTTCTCCTTGGGTTTATCCTGTATGGGACTCTCTGTGCTTCCTGGACTTGGGTCGCTATTTCCTTTCCCATGTTAGGGAAGTTTTCGACTATAATCTCTTCAAATATTTTCTCGGGTCCTTTCTCTCTCTCTTCTCCTTCTGGGACCCCTATAATGCGAATGTTGTTGCGTTTAATGTTGTGTCAGAGGTCACTTAGGCTGTCTTTATTTCTTTTCATTCTGTTTTCTTTATCCTGTTCCACAGTAGTGAATTCTACCATTCTGTCTTCCAGGTCACTTATCTGTTCTTCTGCCTCAGTTATTCTGCTATTGAGTCCTTCTAGTGTAGTTTTCATTTCATTTATTGTATTGTTCATCTCTGTTTGTTTGTTCTTTCATTCTTCTAGGTCTTCGTTAAGCATTTCTTGCATCTTCCTGATCTTTGCCTCCATTCTTTTTCCAAGGTCCTGGATCATCTTCACTATCATTATTCTGAATTCTTTTTCTGGAAGGTTGCCTATCTCCATTTCATTTAATTGTTTTTCTGGGGTTTTATCTTGTTCCTTCATCTGGTAAATAGCTCTCTGCCTTTTCATCTTGTCTGTCTTTCTGAGAATGTCATTTTTGTTCCACAGGCTGCAGGATTGTAGTTCTTGCTTCTGCTGTCTGCCCTCTGGTGGATGAGGCTATCTAAGAGGCTTGTGCAAGTTTCCTGATGGGAGGACTGGTCCATGATTTATTTTTAAGTTGTGAAAATATTATGTCCTCAAATTTATTATAACTTCCTTCTTCCCATACTGGTCAAAGTAGGTTGAAAACAACCACAATTGCAAAATTGATTTATTACATTGCTAAATTTATTTTATTTCATTTTATTTTTATACTTATACAACATTGACTCTTTTATCTGTCTCTCTCTCTACTGGCTCCCTGCAAGTTGGAATTTTTACTTTGGAGGAAAGAACATTATTTAATGAAGTGAGTTTGAAAGAATAAAAGAGAAAGAGAGGGAGTGAAAAGAAAAGTAGAGAGAAAAGGAATGAAGGAAAAGTCAGGGAGTTGAGAGGATGCAAGGAGAATAAAAGAAAAAGGTTTCGAGAGTCATGTAGTTTTCCTTGATTGCCACAATATCTTACTGATTTATAGAAATTATAGTTATTAGTATATATTAGAATATGTAGCAAGGTGCTATTAGAATAATCAACGTACATGTTTATGCATATAATTTTGTTCAGTTTTACCTGAAAACATTGGAGTAAGACGTCACTCAAGTTCTGTCATTTCAATGTAGTATTTTCTCTATTTTACCTATCTGTAAAAAAGCAGCTGGGTCAGTATTGACTTCATGTTGCTGAACACTAATATCATCAGGAGCAGTAAAAGGGATTAGATATAAACTGTAATAAAGTCAGTTAGTTCAATGCAGGAAAAAAATATCTTTTGGATGCCTACTATAATCAGACAGTAAGATATAATAAAACATGGTCCTTATTATCAAGGAGCTTACACTCAACTCAGGGAGACTAAAGAGATTGGCCACATTTGAAGTGTCATGGGACAGATGGCTGGAGGTCTGGGTAGAGACTCACTGAATGGAAGAGCTGGATCTCTCTGTGTTTAAGATCTGAAGAAAGCAAAACATGCCAGAGTCTCAATCAGAAACTTGAGAGGTCCATGACTTAGGAGTAGGGACAAACCAGAGGTAGACTGAGTCTTACTAAAACTGCAACTGAGCTTCAGACCCTATCTCCTCACCTATCTGCAGTAAAGGGGGGACCTTATGTGATGGAAAATAGCATCATATGTAGTCTCTTCTGTTATTTTATATATGGTGTCATGCAAAAAAAAAAAAGGACTAGATATGCAAAGAGTCAAGAAAATATAATCAATAATCAAGAGGAAAAATAGACAAGCAGATCTATGCATTATTTGGGTATTGTAGTTAACAGGCAAGGATATTAAAATAACTATAAATAAGATATCGAAAGGGGAAGAAAAGATGGCCAAAGGAGATGAATGGAATAGAAAATAGAAATGTACTTTAAAATATTTAAAAATCAAATTGACATTTTAGACTTGAAAAAGATACTATTAAAAAATAAGTTTTTGGGGACTTCACATAATATTAAAAAATAGGTCTTTGGGGACTTCCCTGGTGGCACAGTGGTTAGGAATCTGCCTGCCAATGCAGGAGAGCCAGGTTGGAGCCCTGGTCTGGGAGCATCCCACATGCCACGGAGCAACTGGGCCCATGCGCCACAGCTTCTGAGCCTGCGTTCTAGAGCCCACGAGCCACAACTACTGAGCCCCCGTGTGCCACAGCTGCTGGGGCCCACATGCCTAGAGCCCGTGCACTGCAGCAAAGAGTGGCCCCTGCTTTCCACAGCTAGAGAAAGCCCGTGCACAGCAACGAAGACCCAATGCAGCCATAAATAAATATATAAATAAAAGACTTGACCTTTTAAAAAAAAAATAGGTCTTTGGTGGATAAATTTAAAAGCAGACTGGCCACAGCAGAACATAAGAGAAGTAAACTGGAATACAGATCAATAGAAAACATCCAAGTTGAAGCACAGAGAGGAAAAAGAATAGATAAGATACACAAGAAAATGAGAGACATGTGGGACACACACAAAAGGTCTATTTATGTATAAGTGAAATCCCAGAAAGAATAAAGAGCAAGAATGTCTGTCACCAGTAAAATAGATAAATAAGCCCAATAACAAGCTATACAGCAATGAAAATAAACAACCTACAACTACATGCAACATTATATATGAATGTCACAAACATAAAGTTGAGTTTAAATAAAAGGCAGACAAATGAATACATGTGGTATGATTCCATTTATAACAAATTATAAAACCAGGTAAAACCATTCTGTGAGATATGAGGATTATAGTAACCTTTGGAGAAGTAGAAGTGACTGGAAGGGAGTATAATTGGGGATTTCTTCATCTGCAACTATTTTATTTCTTGAACTAGGTACTAGTTACATTCATGCACCCAGTTTTTTCATTGAACTGTACTCTTATGATAGGTACATTATCTTGTGTGGATATTATTGAGGTTACTAAGATTTTATTCGTTACTAGTTAAGTAACTTATTAGCAAAAGAGACTAGACCTCAAAAGATCTGTGGTATGTATATATGTGTGTATATATATATATGTATATATGTATATATATATATGTATAATGTGATATATATAATGTAGATGGCATATATACCTTTATTTTATACATGTAAATTCATATATATATATATACTGTCACATATTATAGGACTCAATCATGTTGGCAAGGTTTGAGGTTGCTCTCCTGCTTATGAATCAATTTAGAAGGCTGTAGTTTAAGCTAAATTAAGAATTTTAAAATCACAAATTAAATTAAATTTAGGCTAAATATAATGAATGTCTCAGTATGAATGAGCCATATGTCTTT
Organism: Delphinus delphis; assembly: GCF_949987515.2. Classification (NCBI taxonomy): domain Eukaryota; kingdom Metazoa; phylum Chordata; class Mammalia; order Artiodactyla; family Delphinidae; genus Delphinus; species Delphinus delphis. Next base: position 52,409,784 of record NC_082686.1, read on the forward strand.
ATCTCACTTGGACATAAATCATACACAGTTACACACTATTAACACTAGGACACTCTTAACACTATCACACTATTAAGTTGTGATTCTTAGCAAATGAGTTAAGGAGTTCTATTTAAAGCATAGAAATACTTTTAGGGAAAAATGGAGTTTTCTACCCTAGCTTCCTTAACCAAGAGACACGTCTGGTACTATATAATTTTTATATAAAAGTAGAAATATTACTAGGAATTATATAGCAGTAATAATTTGAAGTACCATATCACTGTGATTCCCCTGATGTGCTTATAACAAGGAGAGAGTTAGGGAATAAAGGAGGAATGGAAGGAAGGAAGAGAGAGGGGAGGGAGGGAGGAAGGAGGTAAGGAAATAGTACACCCTTGGAAATACAGTTATGATTTCTCTCAAATGGTCACAAAACCAAGGAATTTAGCTGTGTGTTTAAGAAAACCTGATTTCAGCTCTTAAAAGAGAGAATCTAGTAGTCGTGTGTAACCCTGGAAGCCACTAGGGCAGTGGTTCTCAAACTACATGCAGCCGGACCACTAGGAGGTCTTGTTTGTCATAGATTGCAGGCCCCATACCCAGAGTTTCTTTTACATGCTTCTATGGTGGGGCCTCAGAATTTTCACTTCTGTCACGTTCCCAGGGGGTGCTGATACTGCTGGTCTGGGGCCACAGTTTGAGAACCACCACACTGGAGCTGCCTTATCTTCTGCTAGGATACAGGACATTGGTTCAACATGGATGCATAATAGGGAATGCAGAAACTGAAAGCCCCTAATGAAACTTCTTCAGAAAATTTTTGCAGGATGTATTTTCCCAGAATGAAAATTTTGACTATCAAATGATAATAATTACTTCCCGGAAAGTAGAAAGAAAATCAACCCAGCCAAAAACATGATGCAACTAAGTATGTATAGTCTGTGTTCAAAATAACTGACTTCTTTTTCTCTTAGCATACATTTAATGCAACAGTACAACCAAGGTAATTTCAGTGGAATGTGTTCTGTTACCAGTCAAGGCTCACAGATGTGGAATTGTTTGTCCTAGGGGCTTACCTGTATTAGATGTATAACATTTGCTTTTCAAAGATACATTAATGTGAACCCTAAAATTAAAAATAAGAAAGGTTAAATATGTGTGTGTCAATGTGATAATGTTTAATTCTCTCATAGGACTGCATCAAAACATGTAAACAAGGATCTTGGTAATCTGGAAGAAAACAAAAAGTTAGAAGAAAACAATCACAAAACAGAAGCCTAAGAGAGAAACTGTTCCACTTGTTGTCCAGGTGGGTAGGCTGTTTGAGGTTTACAGAAATAATTCCCAGGAAAGTATGAAACATCCTAGAGATGAAAGGGAAAGCCTTGACATTAAGATACCTTATAATTACAGCTTTCAAACAGGAAGAGAGTTTTTCAAAAGGAAACTTTGGTTACTCAGAAAGTATTCTCAGAAGTATGGAATCTCAACGGATTCCCCATCCTCTGAATAAAAATCATTATCCTCAGAATAATTGAAATCAATTTTGAGATTTTAACATTCAATGAGCATTTTTTATTCTAATGCCAAAAATTTTGCTGAGTACAAAAATCTTAATTTTATAAATTGATATTTTGATTAGATGAGAAGAAATTCTCATACTTTATTTTTAAAAGCAATTATGAGAATAATTTTAAAATATAAAAATTTTAATCCAAGGATTTAATATACTTAAGAGTGTCAGCATATTTATACAGCCATCTCTCAAATCATTCTAATGAACAGACTAACAAATTTGTGTGTGTGTACACACACACACTTTTCCAAATAGTGTATATATTATATATGTGTATGGATCTATATGTGCATATATATGTATGTGTGTATTACGTATATATCAATATAATATATATGCATGCATATACATTGCATACATCAATATATAATAGCTATATGAGTGTGATTTTTAAGATAATCTCCAAAAGAGGTATGTTTCCATGGTATTGCCACTTTCAATTTGAACTTTTTATTTTTATTTATGTTCTCTTGAGCCAGTCAAACAGAGAAGCCATTTGGACAAATTATTTTTTGTGTCCTTGAGAATAGTGTTACTATAGTTTACTCAAATATATAAAAATCCCCAACAGCCATAGTAAAACTTTGGTTCATTATAAATAAACTGCAAGTTATGATTCGAGTAGGTCACCTAAATTAATCCCATAGAGGAGATAGGGAGCAAGGGAAAGAATTGCAATTAGAAGAATGCACACAGGAAAGAAAAATAAGAATGATTGAAATAAGACATTTTTATAATCTGGAAACCAGAATTTCAAAATGATTGGGTGAAAGGAGTGAGATCTGAATTCCTTCCCTTATCCTGCCTTCCACTGGAGACCAAGTACACAGCATTCCCACCTGATTCTTATTTCTGCTTCTCTAGGATTCATTCCTCAATCCTCTGTAAATGTAGAGTTTGCCGTCTTTTTTCTTCAAAATCAGATAGAGTAAATTCTCAAAGGAAAATTGAGCTTGAGGACAAAACCCACAAAATGGAGTGTGATTTGAAGGGATAAGTGAGTTTGTTAACCTGAAGAGAAACAGAATGAAATATTTTCCTGAAAAACCTTATACTTTTCATAAGAATTAAGCAGTTTTCACAAAAATACTTTCAACAATTCAAAAAGATTATTAGTTGAAGAGCTGCAGCAATACCTGGGATTACAGTTAGGTTCCGGGACAGTGGAGCTTTATAAAAAGCTCTTATGAAAAAAAAAAAAAGCTCTTATGAAGTATCACTTTCAGTACAAAGCATATGTTGATTGTGAAAATTGATTGCTATGGTAACTTATCTGAATTGTGGTTTTTTTCATCATTTCAGAGAAAAGAAAACTATATAGACCAATTGAAGCATGAACGTGGATTGTATTTAAGACATATACAAAGACATTGACAGCAATTCATGGTTCAAGTGTTAAGCAGTTCATTCTACCAAGCTGTCACAGGATTTTAGAGAATTATCTCAAATAAAACAATGAAATGAAATTACAAACAATAACAACAAGTTTTGGCAGCCATGATAATAGGTCATATGTTGTGTTGGTTTGATTTTCTTTTCTGTAAATGTCTGCACTGAGAATTCCTTTTTGGTTTGCCTTTTATGTAAATTTTTTACGTAGCTATTTTTATACACTGTAAGCTTTGTTCTGGGAGTTGCTGTTAATCTGGTGTATAATGTGACGCTTTTATTTCAATTGTTTATATGGATAATCTGAGCAGGTACATTTCTGATTCTGATTGCTATCAGTAATGCCCCCAGACTCTCTCACAAGCACCTAAATCCCAAAGGTGGCAGCTTGTGACGATTGGGGACACACGTTGCCCTAATCAAAAACTGATTTTTATCACTAGGGAAGAGGAGGCAAAGAGTGAGGTTGATAAGCACCAGATGAACTACTTCTGTGTACATGCCACCAGCTGACTCTCAAGGAAATCACACGCATGCATGGACACACACATAATAATGGTGCTCCCAAACTGACAATTTTGCCTATTCTGAAAAAAACATCACGTAGAATTTGGGTAGCATTTACCTTTAGAGACACCTGCTAGTAAATTATTTTCTGTCAAAATAAGAAAACAAATCAATGAATGAGAGACAGTTTGAAAATATCATGGATAACATTCCCATTTTCATAGGTCACTATGTAAATCACTGTAATTGAAAATTGGAATTAAATCCTTTGGGTTATCCACTGCCTTAAAATTATACCTATTTCCTTTAAAAAAAAAGGTTATCAGTCAGAATTGGAGATTTTTAACAGTGATCATTATCAAAGCTGTGTTATTTTCCACAGAATATAGAATATATATTTTTTTCGTGTGTTTTTGTTAACTACGCTACAGATATTGAATGCACCTTGAGATCATTTAGTGTTTTTAACTGGTACATAATTTATCAAGCAGTACATCAAAAAGTATAATAATAAAATGTCTATATACCTTTAATTACATTCAAATTTGTAACTTTATAAACATGTTTTATGCTGGAGGAAATTTATAGGGTGGTAGTGTAAATGGAAACTTTTTGAAGTAGGCTGGATATGGGCCAATAGCTACTTGGGACTAGACTTTTAAACTTTGCTCTTTCAAGCAGAAGCCTGGTTTCTGGGAGAACACGGCATGGCCATTTTTGTCACGGATTTACATAACTTTATTGAAGAAAAATGAACATCAGATTTCCAGGTATAGAACTGTGTTCTTTTGGAGGAAAGGAAGACTCGTGTTTGTTTTTTAGATTGATGGAATAAAAAATTAGGAAGGCAATGAAAAATAAATTGAAGATTAAAGTCAGATGAAGATTAGGAATAAATACTTTGCCACTTCTGCATTATTTAGAAACACACGTTGTTGTACATTTGTAAACCATTTGCTGTCTGAGCAATAGTGACTCAGTTTAATAAAAGCTTCCTATAGTGTATTGGTATGAATTAAATACATAAAATATCCTATTAGACTCGATGCTGTATAAAATATTATGGGAAAAAAGAAAATATGTTATTTTGCCTCTAAACTTTGATTTATTGAAGTTTTATTTGGCAGGAAAAAATTGAATCTTGGTCAATATTTAAACCAAAGTGAAAGGGGAAAAACCAAAGTTATTGTTTTGCATGGCTACGCCATTCTGTTATCTCTGTAAATACTGTGATTTTTTTTTCCTTTATCTTTAGAATTTTGTTAAAAAAATTCTAAAATTTTTAAACACCTGCTTTCCACAATAAACCATGAACACTAAAATGAACTTATTTCCATATAAATATTTTTTCTTTTTATCTTTTGGTGTGAGAGATCAAAGGTTCAAAGTTTAATTCCTAAGAGACATTTGCATAAAGAAGCAATGCAACAATAGAAAGAGAGGTTTTTACTGCAATTATTTCTTGGCGTCTATGGTTAACTAAGTCCAAAAACAGCTGTCAGAACCTAGAGAGCAGAACATGGGAAACTCTGAGCTTTGGACTGAAAGCAGAAAGTTTGCCTGGGGAAAAAAGAGACAACATCGTTACCAGTGAATCAATGCCTGGATAAAACGGAAAGCTTATGTGTGCAACTGCAGCCATAAGCACAGCAAAGCTGGGAAGGAATATAATGCACAATCCTCAACCTTTGAGGTTTCGTCTTTCCAAACGTAACTCTCTGGCAACAGGAGACAGGTTTTGCCAGTTCAAGGTTCACTCCCTATCTGTGATTACAGGACTTGTATGTGGAAATGGATTAACATACCCGTCTATGCCTAAAAGATAATAAAACTGAAATATGTCTTCACATATCTCTCACAGCTGTCTGCCTCTTGTCTAAACTAGGATGTTCATGCATAGAAAGTAGTTGTCTTTATTAAAGAGTGGAAAACTCATTGTGACTCCCCATCTCCCTGGAGAAGTAATTCAGCAAAATAAAATTGTCCATGCCCTCCTATGATGTCAGGTAAGCCGCTTCAACTAGTCCCCGATTTCACAAGGGGTGATTTCTATAATGCGTGTATCTCCCTTTTCAGCCATAGAGTCACACTTATTGTGGGCCTCCCACGTGGCTGTCCTGGGAACTGACTTAAGAGGACCCTTTCCTGTTCAGCGTACCATCTGGAGTTACCTAGGCATGAACCTAGAAATGCTTCCCCCTCCAAGTAAGGTAGAGCCAGCTATGTGCGTCAGAGAAAGTAATTAATATTTATTGAGCTCATTCTGTGTGCTTGGGCCATCTATACGTTATCTTTTTTAATCCTGAACGGTTATAAATAGTATTAAATATCCCCCGTTTCACAGCAGAAAATTAAGGTTTAGAGAGATTCCATAACTCCCAAGTACGTTTAGCTTCTAAGAAGATAAGTCAGGTATCAAACCGATCTGATTCTAAAGGCCATGCTCACCCCAGTCTACTATAATTCCCACACTTCTTTAAAAAGAAATCTTCCTTTTTAGAATATGTAAAATTGAAAAACATTAATTGATACATGAACTGGTTATACCATCTATAAAGGATTATTCCAAGATATTCAAATCACTTAATAGGCAAATATTATAATATTTTAACTGTATTTGGAGTATTAGACATTATATATATGATTAAAACACTTCTGTATTTAAAAATGTGATGTGACATATATATATCAATCACATCACACTTAAATACCTCCCCCCATATGTATATATATATATATATAAAACACACACACACACACACACACACACACACACACACTCTATATATATATATATATATATACCACATTACATATTAAACACACATACTGCTCTCAGATACTAGTTACCTATTCTGAGACCTGGACTATATTGGTGTTTTATTTACACTGCTTCATTTGAATCCACCCACCATTCTGCTACAGGAGGTGCTGTCCCTATCTTACACATGAAGACAATGTAAATAAGTTTGTCTCCAATCACAGACACCAGGAGTGGCTGACCTAGGACCCGTGCTCAAGATGACCAAGTTTAAGTTCTATTCACTACATTGTTTATCATCCCTGTTGTATTGAATATACATCTAATCTATGCTTGGGGAGAGTGCCAAAAGGTAGATTTGCATTGAATAACCTACTTGTTCCCCCTAGTAACTAATGCCATTCATATTCAGAGTAATATGATAAGAAATATGTGAAAACTGCTTTGAAAACAATAAATTATTATATAAATGTTAGTTTTTTATTACATGTCTAAGGAATTAAGTGTACTATTTTAAAAAATGCAGTAGATTTGGTTTTACAAGTATACTTTAACAATAAAAATTACTTCAGTTAAACGTAGAATGTATATTTCTTATCTAAGCTTCTGAATAAAAAGTATTTTTAAAACACTAGAAACATGAAGTCAGAATACTGGAGTTCATTTTTTCCCCCTCTTTACCTGTTCCAATCCAATTTCTTTTTCTTCAGCAAATATCCATCTCTCAGTTTTTCTTATAAATGCTCCTCAAATGCACAAATATTCATTGGAAAATGAACACACAAGCATAAGACTGCAAAGGCAGATGGCATTCTCAAGTTACCTGTCTTGTCTCTTTTTATTAGCTAGCTCAGGAAAAGGTTTTACCTTGTGATGGCCAAGCAGCTGAGTGAATTCAAAGATATTCAATTACATTTATAGGTGTTTACACGCACACATGCATACACACGCACACACACACACACACACACACACATTATGGGCTACTTTACCCCATAAACCTGTAAGGGAGGATATAGGATTTGCTCATCAGAAAAGGAATTGTTTGAAGAGCTACAAAATATTTGTCAAATAGGAAGCAGCTACGGGGTAAAAATATTCATGGTACTTTGATGGGAGGCATTCATAATTGTAACAAAAGGTATAATAGCACATGTTAGACTCAATAGTTGCAATGAAATTTGTATGAGTAAACCTAATTGCATAAACTCTATACTACCAAGAAATAAATGAGGTCCTCAACATCTAGAGGCTCAACATAAATTATTATATTCTTTAAGAAAATGTGTATTATCAGAGAGCACAGGCTATGGTCTCCAGAAGGTATAGCATTTGACAAAACATGCCTTCAGAAGCTGACAGCAGCTCAATGTGGACTATTTGTGAGATAGATAATCAAAATGTCATCTCAACTTTTTCTATAATATTTTCTTTCTGATTATGTTTTCCCAGCTAGGCCAGCATAAATTGAGCTTCAATTAGAAGTTTAAATTGATGGCTCAATTCATATACCGAGATGTTCACTTCCACAGAAATAATAGTTGAAATTTGGGCAACCCTGAATAATTCTTTGAATTCTCATCGGTGAAAAAAACATGTTATTAGTGAAATGAGATGTATTTACTGCTGGAAAATTGATTCATGGGACTCTCCCTGGGATGGCTTATTAAGGAAATGGAATGGTTCTGATAAGAAAAGTTTTATGTTTAAGCATCAGAGTCGTTCCTTACATGCTAAACTGTTAGTAAAAACCCAATTTACCCAGAAATTCTGGGCTTCTACATTGTTGGCAGTAACAACTAAGTTCCTTTTTCTTACCTTGATTAGAATGGCCACCAAAAGCTTCAAGATAGTGTTTGCATTGACAGACAAATAGACATTACCTATTGTTGAGTCTGATTCCAAAAGGAAAGATGATTTTTTCAAACATTTTCAGGTTCATTTACAGGAATAATCATCTGTGACTTTTCTTAATTTAGAGAGCTTTGTTCTTCATATATAATAGTTGCATATTAAGCTACTTGAAAGATGATGGGTTTTTGTCACGCTGGCAACACCACAAAAACAACAAATAGACCTTCCTCCATATTCCTAACAGATAATCTGTTTTCAGAGAAATGCAATTTAAAAGTTGCGTGTAGTGATTACTCTTTCATTTTTTAAGTTTAATTTTTCTTGAATATAATAAAATAAAGTCATTAAAATATGAAATACGTACTTTATAGCTATCACCAAGGACTCACTATATTTTTTGTTGTCCTGATGACAATAGCAATATATGAAATTTGTGTTCAATTCAAAGGGTTGTACAGATTTAAAAATAGTAATGCTGTAGTATTTATGGTGTTTCTGCAACATCAGTGAAGTGAAATTTACATTGATCCCCTCAGCATCGTTGCCCCGTGACTCTTGCATTGCACCAAAGAGAAACTGGCAGTAGACACTTCTTGTTGGGTCGGCTCCATTATTCCCCACTCTTACTAGTGGAAGTAGGATATGTATGTGTATAGGCTGGGGTGGAAATCAACTTCTCAGTTTCTTCTTTAAAATGGTTTTTCTGGACATTTGATCCAATGGGGAAACCATGTGGTTGGGAGCAAAGTCAAATGGGCTTTACCAAAATAATTTATATTCCAATTTAGACATGGAAGAGAAGAACAGAGCAGCAGACGTTTGGAAACTTTGATGAGCACAGGGAGCATTCAGTTATGATTTGGTTTCCCGATCAGCTCGAGTTTCCAGATTTAAAGCACTTGTATTTATAATTGCAGTTAACTGATCTTTTGCTAAAAGATGACTTTGTGTGATGAAGCATATCACAACAGTTTGTACAGCCTTTGATCTTGTCCTTGGTTCATATTTTCTTCTTAGAAGAAGCAACTATAGCTATACGATAGGATAAGTCCTTTCCTTCCATTCCCCTCTTTTGTATGTTTCAGAAGACGTTTCCTAAAATTAAATGCTTTTGCAAAAAGCATCCTGTTTCTGTTTCTTTTATGGTCCATCTGTTGCATTAGTAGCTAATATGCATTATATGCATTATATATTATTTATATGTGCATATTATATTATAATATGCATTATCCTGATTATTTACCCTTCCCTGTCTTCATACACTTTGCATGTGACTTTGTAGCTCTTCCCAGAAAAGGGTCAGAGCATATTTTCCCACCCCTTGACACTAGACTCAGCCCTATGGTTTGCTTTGGCCCATAAGATTGTGTAGAAGTGACCAGTGACCATTTTCTAGCTCTGAGTCTAGATCTCAAGTGGCCTACCATGTTTCTTCTTGCCCTCTTGTCATCACCATAAGAAGGATGAGCCAAGGCAAGCCTGTTAATGCCAGGAGGAGGTTGAGGACCCATGGAGCAGATCTGCACCAGGTAAGGTGCCTCAGACAAGCCCAGGCCAGGGCAGAGCTCCTACCCAGCCCACAGTCACATGAGCAAGCCCAGCCAAGATCACCTGAGCATAGCCCATATCAGCTGTGACCCACAGACACAGGCGTTACAGTAATAAATGAGGGTTGTTTTAAGCCACTGAGCTTTGAGATTGTTGTTATGTGACAGTAACGAACTGGTACACCTCTTCAGAGGCAACTCTGAGTTCCTGGATGGCTTATTAGGTCAGGATAATATCAAGAAGATTCCTTCCTCAAAAAATCAGAGACATTTTATTAAAACCCCAATGGTTAGATTTTTGTGCTTCTGAAATGCTTCCCTCTTCTCTGACCTTTCTGGGACCAACATTCACCCCTCCCCCAGGACCTTGAATCCCTCTGTATGGTATTAAATACTCTTTGGCATCAACACATAAGAATTATTTGTAGTAATGCCAGGTAGCTATTTAGAGATCTTAAGCGTATAAATTTTAAGCCTGTATACAAGTTTCTGGGCAGACTGGGCACATTATGTGTTCTGTCTGTCTCTGGCCCACATTTGTCCCTTTTCATTGTTCCAAAGTTCAGCACTCAAGGCAGGTTCATATAATTGCTCTCTCTATATGCTCACATAATTACATGCCAATACATTTCCCCAAATTAGAAATTATATTCAGGCTAGATATTCCGCTGACACCACATTTCTCACCAAATGTCAGAGTCTCTTAAAAAATATTCTTAGCTCAAAAGGCCTAATTAAGTTTTCATTAATTCACGTCATTGGTCATTTGGACAATCATACTGATCAGTAAGCACTCAGGTATCCAGGCAGTAAATCGGAATATGAATCTAAAAGATCACAGGCAACGTCCTGAAAGATATCCGAAAAGTTTTCTCACTGCTTTCATTAACCTTTTCCTTGTGTTTTCACATTTCAGGCACAAGTTCTGAAGACATAAAACTGCTCAGCAGGAAGGTTCAATGTAAGGAGAGGAAAATATGGATAGGACTATATAAATAACAAATAATTGGGAGGGTGTTATTAAACAGACCTACATATACATATGTACATATGTACGTACCCTCACCAAATCCTTCGCAGATCCAGCAGACCTGACTATCCACCACATCCTAGATGAAGTTATGGTGGCGATGGTGTGAAGGGAGAGATGGTTACTTTGCTTTTTGTGTTCCCCAAATGGCACAGGGCATTCTTGAGGGACAGATGTACTTATTAGCTTAATGGAAAAATTATAGTCTTTAAAAACAAGCAGACCTTGAATGGACTCCTAAATGAACGTAGGATCTGTGGATCTGTAACTTATTAGCAGTAAGGCCTGGAGCACAACATCAAACCCCTGAGCCTCAGTTGCCTCCTTTGTAAAATGTCAGGAATACTAATTACATTGGAGCCTGTTGTCCTTTAAAGAATAAAATGCACATGTTAAGAAGAAAATGACTCCACGTGGACTATTGAGTGCAAATTGGAGATTTCTGCAGGGCAGGGAAGCCCAGTTCAACAAAGTATAGGTTACAAAGATGGAGGCAGTAAGCAAAGAAATAGATATGTTTGTTAAATATGAAAACAACGAGCAGTATCTTTTCCCACACTGGGAAAACAAAGTCTCTGAGAACTGCTGACTGGCTGGTGGTATCTGGTCCAATAGATTAGCTCTTGGGCAAACGCTGGCCTACCTGTTTGTAGTTACTCTTGGAAATGGTCTCCACACATACAGAACTGTCCTCATTCTAGCTTCAAGTCAGGTCTGTGCTGCTGTCAGCAGGCTCGATGGCAATGTCAAGGTTTGACATAGTCAAAAGGACCGCAGCACCTGCTGTATAGGAGATATTGGATGTATGTGTGTTCTTCTTACTTTGGCCTTGTCTACTGCAGTTTACAGCCACATGGACTTAGGTGACCCAGTATAGCTAAGATTGATGGAGTGAAGTTTGGGGTGACATCAAGTCTTCCGATTCAATCAGGTTAGTTACTTGCTTCCTTTGTTTCTTAGTCTATTGCAACTGTGACCCACTATGCTATGTTGGAGGGAAAAAAATTAAATAATCAGAAGACACAGGTTTAAATATCCTCCAAGGCCAGAGACCTTGAAGCCTACCTCCTTAAGCCTTTTCCCACCTCCTTTCCCATACTCCAGGTCCAGAGTCGAAGCTACAGATACAAAGCAAGGGTGTGGTGAGAATGGGGAAAAAAGCATTCACACTGCACTTCTGTGGTCAAGCTTTAGTTAGAGCAAAATGGAAAATGAAAGCCTTACTTCACAATGAAGATTGAATTGAGACTGTGTTTTGTGATTTCAAGTAATTACAAAACTGTCTATTATCTCTCAGTGAACCAAAAAGCCATGAGTTCTGCCCAAGTTTCCAACCAGGGGTAAGGAACTCAAAAAGAAAACTTTTCTGCTGAGGTGTCTTGTTCTTTAGACCGGAAGTCATTGAATGGATGCTACAGCAACCAAACAATTGCTAATCTTGCCCCATTATTGCTTGTATACCTAGGCTTAACAAAGGAAAAATGGTCATCTGCACTGTGCAGTCCAAAAGTGGCAGCAGTTAGGCTGCCGAAAGAAACTAGGCAATTGATAAGAACCACATTAGTGGTCATTTCTTTCTTATTCTTTCTTCCTCTTTCTCCTCTTTCGCAAGCCTACGCATACACCAATAACAGGATGCCACAAATGACCTGATCACCACTGCAACTAAAGAGATGAGCTTTCTAGCGCACACAATTACAAATTCGAATTTGTAAACAAATCCATCTTTTGTTGTGTCCAGATAGGTAACTTGTAAACAGCCTTACAGAAGCCTCCCAATTACTGCCAGTGATAGTGGATTTAAAGGATTAGAGGTCATTGATTCTAAATTAGTGCATGGTCTGATTAGAAAACCCATTACAATGCAATTCATCCTTTAAAGGAACTTTTCCCAAATTAAGATAACACGTGGTTAGAGTATCATTTCCTTGAACTTCCTCTGCATCTCAGGCAGCTAATAATTAACATGCAAGGACAATCATTCCAAGTGCAACATTTAATACCACTGACATGTCCCTCCCTTAGAAGCTAGCAATTTTAATTCCTTTATTACTAATTTAATTAATGCAAACTACTGTATGTGGCTGTGGAGGAACAGAGGCAAATCAATGTTAGCCCATTGATTCATTTAAATTTAAATTGCTGAAGATGATATGCTCTTTAGCCTGTGATGTCAAGCAAAGGAAAAAATATTCCCTGTACAAAATAATAGATTTGTTCCTGTATGAAGAGTCCAAGGAAATATTTCAAATTCAAAATGACAGTGTGCATTTGGGATGATATATATTCTCCATGGATTTAAGGGAGGAAAAATAAAATTCATAACACACATGAACAACAGTAAAGTAACTCCAGAGGTAACTTAGTTAACCAAGAACTCATGTGCTAAATGAAAGGGTCATCTGGGCTGCAGACAACACCGTAGAGAAATATAACCAAGATAATTTTATAAACCTCATTTATGTTTCATTTTCCATGCTGTTACCTTTTTTGCATTTCACTGATCATCATTTTAGGCAGAAGTTTTTCTTCTTCACCTTGAAGAATACATGACATTCTGTAGAAATAGCTCCATCTGTATTTTGATTTTAAAGAGTAACATACACATACAAATATGCACACATACACAATTTATTCATGTAATATGCAAATAAAGAATTTGAAGATCAGAAAAGTAATTTTTTAAGAGTCTAAATTGATAGTAGGAAAAAACACATTTTAATTTTGACTTTGTTGACTTACTTGTGGTAGTCCACATCTAAAATGTTTTTCTTAAGACTTCTCTTCCTTAAGACTAGAATCAAAATGGATAAGGGTGTGATCCTTATTTTATTTTCTAATGACTCCCAAGCACCTATACTAATGTCTAATTCATGACAGACGTTCAATAAATACGAGCAAGAAAGAAGGAAGGGAAGACGGGGAGAAGGTAGGGAGAGAGGGAGACTGCCCCTGGACCCACAGGAAGTAAGTAACTGAAGAAGAGAATTTAAACCCAGGCAGTCTCCCAGCTAGCTACTCTAATTCTGTCTCCACATCTCATAATGTTTAAGCAAATATGTTATTTTTAACTACTATATTTAGCAATCCTAAGGCCTGCATTTTTCTTTGTCACATTTTAACACCTCTGTAATCAAGATACAAGTTATGCCCAATGAACGCCTTATTTTGCCTGGCACCAATCATGACATAGTTGTCATTTTATAAGAAAATATGAAAATTTCAGCCTCAAAACTTGCAAAATTAAATTTCAGTACATTGGAGGAAAATCAGAAACACTCTTTTAACCCGTAGGATATAAACAATTGCAGGAGGAGGTGGGAAGGACATGAAAAAAATGGGTTAAGTTCCAAATGGAACTCAAAAGTAGACTACCTCTATATCATGGCAAAACTGACTTAAGAGCCCAACACCAGTGGACTTTGATTATATCTTGGGTCTTGATGGCACAAAGGAAAATATGTGGAAGAACAGAGACCTTGCTGACTGAATTGAAAAGCAATGTGAAAAAGTCATGAATGGTAAGAAATTTTAGGAATTAGCATAGTTTGCTAATATTGTTGATTTTATGTATGATAAAAGTGATATATGATTCAAAATAAATGTCTAAATAATATCATAGGGATTCCTTCAATAGGTAGCAAATAAAAATTCTAAATGATAAAACACGGTATTTTATTTTAATTGACGGCATTTTTCTTGGTACATGAAATAACTGTGAGTCTTGCAATTGATGGCATTTTGAATCAATGAAATATAGTATGTGCTAAATAAGTAAGCCAAGGACAAATCACAAAGAGTGATTTGCATTAGCTAGAGAGGTATAAGCAATACTTTCTTCAATGAATTTTCTATTCTACAGCCAAGAAGGCGATGATGTTGAACTTTTGAACCCTTCTTTGTAAGTGTTTGGTGTCCTTGGGCAAGTTATTTAGCCTTTCATAAGCCTCAGGTTCTTCATTTGTAAAACAATGAAAATAATGCCTCTCATAAAAGATTGTGGTGAGAAATAAATGAGCACAAGAAGCCCAGTGTCTGGTCCCTAGAAAGCATTCACAAGTGACTGCCATTATTTTTATTTGTTTGTGTCTTCTCACTTCTCAGTCAGACATTCAAGGTCTTCAGAAAGCAGCTCAATGCCTATTTCCCACAGGAACTGCTTGCTGCTCCTTTGTTCCTGTGGTTTGATCCCTACTTTTAATGCTTTCCTCTCAGCCCTCCCTCCTCCTGTCAAACTTCAAAGTTCTGCTTACCATTCCAAGTTCAGTTCATTTTTCACTCTGTACTCCCTGTAAGCAGGTGGTTAAATATGGATGCTTGAGTAGATTTAGTTGCAATTATCTAGGCAAACATCTCTTATAGGTTGTAATACGTAGTTCCCTTTGCATCACATCAGGACGCACGCACCTGGTAGTCTCACTTTAAAAAAAAAATTGTGGTAAATACACATAACATAAAATGTACCAGCACAACCATTTTTAAGTGTACAGTTCAGTAGTATTTATTCATTCACATTGTTATGCAACCATCAACACTATCCATCCCTACAACTTTTTTCATCTTGTGAAACTAAAACTTTAAAACTATTGAAAAATAACTCCCCACTCTCCCTTCCCCCAGCCCCTGGCTACCACCATTATACTTTCTGTCTTTATGATTTCGACTATCCTAAGTACAAGAGGAATCATACAATATTTGTCTTTTTGTGACTGGATTATTTCACTTAGCATTATATCCTCAAGTTTTATCCATCTTGTAGCAGAATTCCTTCCTTTTTAAGCATGAATAGTATTCCATTGTGTGTATATACTGCAATTTGCTCATCCGTTCATCCTTCAGTGGACACTTAAGTTGCTTCCACATTTTAGCTATTGTGAATAATGCTGCTATGAACATGGGTGTACAGATATCTCTTCAAGACCCTGATTTCAATTTTGGGGGGGTTTATATCCAGAAGTGGGATTGCTGCACCATATGGTAATTTTATTGTTAAATTTTTGAGGAACTGCCACACTGTTTTCCACAACAGTTGTATCATTTTACATGCCAACCAGTAGTGCACAAGGGTAGTAACTTTTCCACATCATCACCAACACTTAAGTGTTAGTTTTACTTTAATGATCATTAGAGTTGGGGATGCAGGGTCCTTCTTATGAAGTTCCCTATTAACCTTTAGCAAATGGTTGAATATCCATTAATGATCTTTTCCCAGTTCCATTGATAACCTAGAGGTTGCAAATAATGATTTTCTAATTCTTTCAGCATATATTAGAAAAGATTCTTCTATTAAAGAACTTCACACATTAATTACTTAGTTACCCTAAAATAAAGTGTGTACAGGAAAGGAAGAACAGATGTCAGTTTTTAGAGAAATGACATTGGGTCTTATGAACTCCAATTGGTAACCAAGGAATATTTTTTTCTTAAGACTATTAATGAGCTAATGGGTTTTTATATATTGTGTTTGTTTCAATCTATGGTTGGCATTATTATTATTATTATTTTTGATGCTCACATTATCTTATTTCAGACTATTGGGGAGAGAGTCCTTTCCGTTTGGTTTCTGTTTTCTCTCGATATGAGTACATTGGTCTAGATAAATTCCTTATTTCCTGTTTCAATAAGATGTCTCAGGTTCATCTGCCCACTATCTGCCCCAGGTCTGGCTATAAACAGTTGTTTCACCAAGAGTCCTAGAATATTTTAGTGGAAAATTCTTTACAAACCACACAACTTCTCATTGCTACTAGGCCTTTTCTGTGGACAGAGTCAGGAAATGTAGGGGTTTTTTTAAGAGAAAAAAATGTTTCAAATTTAAGACTGTAGGTTTATATTTAACTTGTTTTACTTTACATGTGTATGCATTCTCCGTTTTCTCATGATGAAAACCCCTCCCTTAACTACCTTAATGTAAGTACCTAGTTTTATCTTAAACACACCTTTTGTAGTTTTAAAATAACGATGTATTTACTACTAAAAGTAATCACTTGAAGTTATTTTTTTAACCTGAAGTAAATTTCAGCTCTGTGTGGTTACATAATCAACAATTGAGTTCACTTGTTTCTTAATAAGAAATTAAAGTATTTGACGTTTTGTCATTCTGATATGTAAGATAGATATTTTAACTTACTGTTAATGTGACATCCCTCATTTTGAGCAACATTAAGTATCTTTTGTATTTCTTTTTATGTGAAACAGTCACAGAACACTTTTTTTTTTTTTTGAGAAGGCTGTTCCTTTATTGGCTGTCAGGCTACTCGAGGGGGAAGAAGCACGGGAAGTGGGTGGTCCTGATGCCGGGCCCACTGTACTTCACGGGCCTGTAGGTGGTGGAGAACTGGCTCAGGTAGGTGCCCATCATCTCAGGCTTGATTTCCACCTGGTTGAAGCTCTTGCGGTTGTAGACGCCCCTCCCATGCTTCGCACCATCTCAGGCAGGACGATTATGACCCTCAGGTGCAGCTCTACCACGTCCGGCTTCTCGTGGGCGGCGCCTCGGTCTTGGTCTTGCGCAGCCGCTTTAGCCGGGAGTAGGCGTCCTCCGCAGGCGTCCTCCGCAGGCTGGTGCCGCCGCCCCGCCGCCCCGCCGCCCCGCCGCCCCGCCGCCCCGCCGCCCCGCCGCCCCGCGGCCCGAGCTGCTGGTAGGACTTGGCCAAGCAGGTGGTCGAGGTTCACGCCAAGGTAGGTGAACTTGCGGAAGGTCTGCTTCTTCTGCTCATTTTATTCTTGGGTTGTTGGGTTTTTCTTCTAAATTATAGATACCCTTTATATTTTAGGGATATTGTATTAGCCAAGAGTCTCGAGAAGCAAAACCAATAGGAGAGAGAGACTCTGCCTTAGTTTAAGGAATTGGTTCACATGATTGTGGGGACTTGCAAGTCTGAAATCTGTAGAGCAGGCTGGATATTCCAGGCAGCGCTGTTGTTACCTTGTTCAGTCCAAAATCTGCAGTCTGGAAGTCTGCTGGCTGGAAACTTAGGCAAGGTTTTTATGCTGCGGTCTTGAGGCCAAATTGGCACTTTGAGAAACCTGTCTGCTTTTAAGGCCTTCAGCTGATTAGTCTCCACGCACAGTATGGAAACTGACCTGCTTTACTCGTCTACTGATTTCAGTGTTCATCACATCTAAAAATACCTTCACAGCAACGTCAAGACTGGCGTTTGATAAACTGTTGGACACCATAGCCTAGACAAATTGACACGTAAAATTAATCATCGCAGATACTAAGGATGTTTTCCTCAAGTGGTCAACTCTCTTTTAACATTATCTAAGCTCAAATCTTATGCATAAAAAGTATTCACATATTTGTTGAGTTAAATTGACAGCAAGTTACAGATATTAGCCATTTTTATGGAACCTAAGATGCCCACTGAGAATTATTAAACTTAATTGGAGTCTTCTGTGCACTTCAGTTGGAATATTAATTTATGTGAAGGTTATGAATAAATAACTTTGCATTAATTTTTTAATCATAGGACTGCAGTTAAGTGAAAACTTTTTACATATCACAGAAACATTGGGTTTCTTTAAGAAATATCTGCCACAAGATATTTCCACAAAAGGAAACAACCTCTTAATTCTCAAATCTGCAGATGTGTGGTTCTTCTATGGTGAATGAAAACATTTGAAAACCTGATATATAAGTCCCACAAAATAGTCCATTTATGTGAATTTTGTCTCCCTGGAGCCACACTCAAGCCCCTTTTTCTCCTAGGAAATGTTTTTTTTCTACTCTGTCATACAAGTGGTCCCCACTAGCATCTTAAATTCCCTGCCTCCTGGCCACCGTGATGTTCCGATCAAGACAGAAGGATCAGGGTCCTTTCCTGAGACTTCTTAACTTGGGAAGAGAGAGAACCAATTCCTCTCTAGTATGGGTGATGTAATCGTCTGAATCCATGCCCCTCAATGTGTTTTCAAGAAGCTGGTCACCTGTGTAAAAGTGAATATGTTAAACAAAAACTAGGTTCGCCTCTTGGTGGGTGTTGAGCTGAAAGACAAAACCAAGCCAAAGGTCAGGAGAAGGAAGGATTTATCATTACCTGCAGCGAGTAGGGAGAACACCAGGGGTCTTTCCCAAAGCAGTGTCTCCCCGAACTGCAAAATTGGGGAAGTTCTAAGCTGAGGGAACGTGCATACTCATGAAGGGGCTTGAGCAGAGAAGAATTCACCATAACATTGGGGCAACGGTTGCCAGAGTCCAGGCTTTAGTTGATTGAAGTCAGGAGAGTCAACATCATCATTCCATCCTCCAGCTGGGTGGGGGGCTTAGTTCCTGCAGAACTCAGACTTGTATCAGATTGTTATGTAGATCCCTTACAGAGGAACTAGGACTCTTTTTTATTGCTGAACTATTGTTTCTTGACTGCTTTTACTTCTTTCGTTCCTGCATTCCCTTACTTCCCTTAAGAACATTAGTTACTGAGACCTGTTCTAGGGCAAGCATAATGGCCAGGCTTAGATCACAAAACAGTTTAGGCCAAAATGGCTTGTGTCGAGAAAGTCATGCCTGGTTGTCTTTCTCCAGGATCCCTCACCCTATCTGCTTACAGATAATGCCCATCTGCAGAAGAAACAGAGCCACTAGGTGGAGCACCTTGGCTGTATTCCAAGCCCTGATTCCACCTGTTCCCAAGCTACCCAGGCTTCTACCTGTACTTTCTTGATAGAATAAGCTGGTATGGGTTCAGTTTCTGTCACAACCCAGAGTCCTAACATACACAGATGCCCAGAAGTTTTGCACATTGTTTTCAGGGTATTCATGGGCTTCCTGAAGAAGCCCATCTTTGAACCTTTATCCATGATCCTCAAATATGAACCTCTGTTCAAAGCTATTCTTCAGTTCTGTGAACATTGGTATTTACCCAGGAAAACACTAATTATCAAACTCACCTGGTAGCTTTCATGCACTTAATTAATCACATTCAACTCTCAACCACACTTCAGTCAAGTAGACATCTTCATCCTTGTTTTATACCTAAAGACACTGAGGCTGGAAAGGTTAAATAACATTTTCTAAAGTGGTACAGCTAAACTAAACGTAGTGTTTTGTCTCAAATCTGGAGTTTTTCTCCTATACTAAAGTTGCTTTTAAGCATTATTGACTTTGATTGTTTTAAATTGTTTTAAGTTACAACTTTGAAATTTGTCTTGAAAATATATATATATATAACTGAATTGGAACAGGAAAGTAAGCACTCTTGGCAATATAAAAATGTTAATAATGGAAAGATGTATAAAATATGATTTTAAAAGAAAGTTTTAGATTGCTTATTTCCATATTCACCTCACCTCAATTTTTAAATAAATAAGCTGTGATGAATAACTCTAGCCTTCTAGAGCATGCTGAAATCACAAAGTCCTTAGGAGAAGAGAGCCATGGTAATAAAAGTGTCATTATAAATAATTAGAAATGTCTGTCACACATCCACCTTCAAAGGTTTGTAGGAAACAGCTGGCATGTAACCAACCTGGATTAATCTTGCACTTCAGTTTAGTTTCTATGAGAATCTAGTTATCCCGGGGGAGAGTGAAACTCTCAGAAGAAAACCGTGTGAACAAAGCCCACGACTATGTGGGAGGCCTTCGGTTTTCTCCTAAACGCAAACACATGAATCCGCCCTTGCAAGTTTGAATTTCAGAAATGAGACGACGGGGCATTATGCTCCCCATTATCTCGGGGTGGAACAGCCTGCTCTTCCGAAGGAGGGACGGATCCACCATAGAGATAAACAAGCCCCCGCCTGTCCTCTGCACACCTCCCCTGCCATTCCCAGCCCTTCTCTGGTCAAACAAGAGATTTTCCTTTTGATCAGGCAATATCCACAAAAGACAAATCAGAAATTTTAAGAAGGACTGAGTAAAGATAGATACCAGGAGGACTGTGGCTCAGCTGTGGCTTTATTGTAGCTGCTGTCCTAGATTTTGTCCTCTCTGCGAAGCAATCCCACAGCATCTACCTTCCCTTGGTTTACAAAAGGCTTCTGTGCTCCTTTGTGACTGGAATACATAGTCTCAGTGTTCTCAGCAGAGTTTTGAGGTTGTTCAGCGTCTCTGTGATTTACAAGGCCTCCTGGGTGCCCTGGATCTGGTTAACTCCCAATTCCCTTACTCCAGGAATGAATATTTTCTGTGCTAACAGATAGAATACTTGCCAACTCAAAATGAGCTCTCCTTGAGTAGAGGGCACTGTGGTGTGACATCTTCCAGCTAACCTTGACTCCCCGGCTTCTCTCAGGCTTCTAAGCAGTTAGTGGAGGGAGCACCCAGGCAGGAGGCCCATCTTCTCCTTCCTTTGTCATCCCTCACTGAACCTAATCAGGTGCTTTGAGCCCAGTGGGAGCCCAGGAAATGTTCTTGTCTGTCAGGCTGCCTGTGGTCTCACAGAAGGTGGAACCATAGTGTCACTTCTTCCAAGGAAGGCACCATCCTTCCCAAGACATCACCAAGCACTGAAGCTTTGGGATTGAAGCACTGAGGCATTGCTGCAGCTACTTGCTCACAGATTGCTTCTCTCAAGTTGTGACAGGGCTGAGTTGACATGGGCAAGAGGTTCAGAGGAAGTTTTTAACAAGGGGGATTAAGAACGTAGATTGAACAAATCTGTATAAAAATGGAAGACCCATTAAAAAGTTGAGTATCAACTACCTGCTAGGCATTTTCCTTTCATGCATTCACTTAAGCATCAACCATTCTTTACCAGAATGCATTCTCCCCATTTCACAATTGACAGAAGTGAGGCTTAACTAATACAGGTCCCATACAGGGAGATAATAAGGATTGTATCATACTGTAAAGCCCTTGCCTCCAAGATTACTCTGCCTCTTTGCAGAAGGGCTAGTACAGGAGTCACATTAGTATTCACTTCGAATCTCATGGCCAACTTCTAGGTGCCAAATAGAGTGGGGAAGGATTCTGGAAGGAGATTAAAAAGTCATGCAACAGCTTAATTCTAGAGAATGGCTAGAAATTTCCTGGGAGAAAAGTTGCAAAACAAACTTAGGAATATAATTGGCTTTCAAGATAAACGTATAAACTGGGGCATTGTAGGTGGGCACTTATAATGAATGGCCTTTCAGTGCTTTGTAAGCATGCAAAGTTGCTGGAAATGGGGTAGTTAAGGATGTGATCACTCTTGTATCTATCCGGGACCAAATTCTGAATAGTTTGGCCACATTGGTTCACACACTGTATTTGCGATTTTCGCTCCTCCAGAGAAATGATCAGCTGACTATGGGCAATAAACCATCACTATCTGCTGACAGCATGTTTCCGGGGGCACTTGTGTGGCAGTCAACAGCAGCTGCTGCTCAGAAAGAGATAACAGGTTTCCATCAATCACTCAGTGTTGGAAAGAATATCGGGTGTACAACCCACTTATTCCCGTGCTGCATCCTCATGTCTGGAGTGGAGACTCTCACAGGAAATGTTTAGGAGGAAATCTCAGAAGACGTTGACATTTATCAATCACCACCTACTTCCTAGGTATTCTACATTAATTCCTTACAACAATCCTGAGGTAAATGTTACTGCTCCATTTACCGAGGAAGAAGTGGAGATTCAGGGAAGTTGAGTAAATAAGCCAAACTCTCGGTTGTTAGTAAGTGGTTTCAAACCCAGGCTGATGTGATTCCAAGATCAGCTCTTTACATTATATCACAACTGACTCATTATGCATAATTGTTAATACCTAGATTATGTGTTGCCTCAGAGCCAGACAGTAGCAGCAGCAGTAATAACAGCAGTAGCAATTTTTATGAGATTACCATGTGCAAGGCATTTTATAAAGTTTGGCTCATTTAATAATCAAAACATCCAAATGAGTTAAATATTTTTTATTATGACTTGATAAGTGAACTTTGTCATTCCTCCCCTTTGAGTCTGAAGGTGTGTGTGTGTGTGTGTGTGTGTGTGTGTGTGTGTGTGTGTGTGTGTTGGAAGGGGGAGGGATAGAGATGACTGCTTAGGCTAGTGTTCACAGCAGTGGAATGGATCTGATGAACTCTAGGCGCCATCACTGAAAACTAAACAGGAGGCTATCTTTTTAATCAAAATTCGGGGTGTCGGTGAATCTATGGAGCTTTTCCAACTAGGCATGTCTTGCTTGTCACGTAGGATGTTGATGGTCAGTTGGGTTTATGCATATCATGGTCTTGCTCTTTTTTCCCCTACATTCTGGGCTACATGCATTAACCTAAGATTCTTTCTGACTACTACAGATTATTTCTTCTGGTGTTATCTAAGTCCTACATATACACTTTAGAATACATACATTTCTGAGCACCATTTTCTAAATAAACAGCACTCACTAAGCACATCCATGCAAGCATTTGTATTGATAAGTGTATATTACAAAACCTAGGGAATTATGTGAAGCCATTATCTAGTTTTGGAGAAGATAGAGTTTCCCATCAATGGAGATTCTTCCTCCTTGGTTCCTATCCCAGCCCTACCTGTCCCTCATAGTGGCGGTGGTAGAGCCCACGTATAGTTCGGGTCATGGTCTTCTTTCCCTTCCAGGTGTGTAACACTAAGTATTGCTCACTTGTTTTTCTCAGCTAATGTAGCATTAGATTAGCTCTCACTTATGTCAGTTGTTACCAGTTTAAAACTGCTCCATAGGTTGTGTACTAAACCTACCCATATCTGCCACTTGTGCCCTAATTCTAGCAGCTGCCTTCTGCTCAGAGATGGGAACTTTCCTGAAGGGAAAGAGCCAGTACCCCTCTGAGACTCGTCCACAAAATCAATTTTTACTTCCATTCTCAACTTGCCCTGAAAACACAGATGCTGTGCTTAAAAGACTAATTGATCATTTTATTTCAGTTGCACAGAAATGATGTTGAAATAATGAACAGACCTTGGGCCATTAGAGCTCAATAGTTGGCAAAAGGCAATCTGCTTATCAATTAAAATCAGCAACTCAAATTCCTGTTGTTTCCGATTGTCAAAGTAATAAAGAAAAATGTACCCCCAAATGGTACAGTATTGAATACCAAATTCATTCTTGTGAAACCCTGTCTATGTTTATAATGTTAGCATTGTCAATTACAGTAGGAATCTACTGGCTGTAATAGCTAATAATTTATATGTATTTTCCTTCACCACAGCCCATAAGTTAAATGTGATATTCTTTATATGCAATAGATCCAGTTTCCCTTTCCACCACTTACTTTACATGAAATCATTTGCTATTATTATCATTTGTGTAATTTAATAACTTTCTCTCTATACCATTCTTTATATTTTACAAATAAAATGGCATTTGGGTCATTAACGGTGAAAGAGGACCAGGAAATCCAAACTAAGAAAAAAGCTAAGAAAACAGGACCTTCATGACTAAATTATCACATCTCTTCTACATTTAATTACAGTTTCCAGTCAACATTCACTCCATTCCAGTTATGTGCCTTGCACTGTGTTTAGCATTATAGTTGAATCAAAGAAAATTAAGACAAGGAACTGGCCTTCAAGGAAAACAGATAAAAAACAGCGTAATATAAGGCCAACCAGGATCAGTAATAGGGTACTTGCAGGGTGTTGCTGGAATGCAAAGGAAGAAGGGATTCTTTTTGACTAAAGGATACTGACAAGATTCATGGAGAAAGTAAGAGAGTCTGGTTAAGAAATGAACAGAACTTTAATACACAGAGAAGAGGAGTTCAGAGCCCCCCCAGCTAAGGGAAGAACATCAGAAAATGCACCTGGGTATAGAAATGCAGTTGTATCAGGGACTGGGTTGGGGGTTGGTAGGTCATTGGACCAGGAGGCTGGGTAGATGAATTAGGAAGTGAATCTGGAGGGTAAGGTTTGGCAGATGGTCTTTGATGCTGTGGTAGATTGCAAAAGCAGTCACAAATTCTTCTCATCCCATTATGCATTCTTCCCTTTTTAAAAAAGAGACTATTTGTTAGAGAATTCTGAATTTACAGAAAAACTGTGCAGAAAGAACAGATTCCCCATATACTCCCTTTCTCCCACCCGCCTCTCTCTCCCTCTCTATCTTGCATGCACACACACTCCTATTATTAACATCTTGCATTAGTGTGGTATGTTACAATTGATGAACCAATATCAACACATTATTACCTGAAGTCCATAGTTCACATTAGGGTTCATTCTGTTGTACATTCTGTGGGTTTTGATAAATCCATAATACTGTGTGTTCACCATTTCAGTATCATACAGAATGGTTTCACTGCCCTAAAAATCCCGTGTTCCACTCATTCATCCCTCCTTCCTCACAGACCCCTGTTATCTATCCATTGATCTTTTACTGTCTCTGTAGTTTTACCTTCTCAAGAACGTCATATATTGAAATCACACATTGGATAGCCTTTTCAGACTGGCTACTTAGCTATATGCATGTAAGTTTGCTCCATGTACTTTCATGGTTTGATAGCTCTTTTTTTTTTTAATCACAGGGTCACTGGATCAAGTATGGGGTCTGAGAGAGTAGCTTAATCCTAAATCCCACACTGCCTGGCATGTCCTTCCTCTGGGTATGCACATCGGCACTCTGCTTCAATTAAGTAGCCACTCAAATATCACCTATCATGGACTTTCTTTGACTATAAATTCTAAAATGTCCCCCACTCCCCACAGGCACACCCCTTATCCCACACCCTGTTCTATTTTTCTTTGCACTTAGCACTTCTGGTATATATATTTTTGTATAATTTGTTGTCTCTGTCACATTGTCCCCAGAAGAGTACAATACCCATTAAAAAGGCATGGTTCTCTGGTGTGTCCTCAGGGCCCAGTACAATACTTGGCTTTAGGTACTCAAGAAATATTTTTGAATTATTGAGTAAATGAAAGAATAATAACTTAATGAATAAATGTGTTGAGTCCAAGCATGGCAGGGCATGGAGCACTGTCCTTCCTCAGGAGAGGCTCAGGTCCTGGGACTCTTGCAAGCCTACATGTAGGCAGCATCTCTGCAGCATCTATGACAAACTAAGGCAAACAGAATCTGGCTGTTAGGACAGGTGACAAGTAATGGTAATCAAAATTCTCACTGATTTTATTGATTCTATTTATAGTAAGTCACATCATGTGAAAAGGTGTTGGTGGAAGAGTACACCTCACAATGATAAAATACAGTACTATCAATTTCATGGTAAGTCTCTTGCTTAATTATTTACTGGAGGTTGGAGTTGGAGAGAGAATTCAGATTGAAATCAGGTACCGAACTGGCTGAGATTGCCATTGTCCTATACAATATCCATTCTCCCCCTTCTCCTTGGTGACAGATCCCTGAGTTTTACCTTGAGTTCATTGCCTCTCAGAACTAAAGACTATATTCCCCAGATTTCCCAGCCACCCTTAGAGTGAGATGTGGTCATATGCTAAGTCCCGACCAATGACACGTAGATGGAAGTTTTGTGTGGGACTTCAGAGAACATTGCTTAAAAAGAGCTGACTTGTTTGGGAAACACTCTGCAATTCTCTGCATAACCCTCAACAGGGAGGTGATGGCTGGAAACCCTGGAAACCACCTGTCCTCTTGGAACATAAACTGATACTGAGGGTGGCAGCCATGTGCTAGGCGGTGAGGAAGAAAGACTGAAGCCTGGTCCCTGATGATTCCATAGGGTCACCACAGCGGCTCTGGTCTGCCCACCTCCACATAGAGGCAAAAGGAAAAGAACTTCGGTCTCGTTCTGTTGTTGTTGGTATATGCGGCCAAACCTGATCCTAACTAATACATCTGGCTTCAAGAGTTATAATAGATAATCAATGGAAAAAAACCTGGATTTATATTCAGAAAATATGAGTTCCTGTTGCAGATTTCCCTGACGACTAAGTTGTCACTTACAACTGGGAAAGTAATTTAATCTGAGAACGTGTTCCTTCACTTTCAAATTTGGGAAGATAATGGATACTTGTAAAATTGTTGTGAGAATTAAGTGTAAAATTGTATATGAAAGTGGATTATATAGAGTATTAACAGTAATTATAATCAATAAGGGGTCTTTGCAGAAAGAAAAGTGGTCCTTGCTTCTACTGGCCTATTTAAACATTCCTAAGCAGGAATCAGGGTCTTATTGTACAATATAAGTAACAATTTGGAACCACCTACTATGTGCAAATCAGTATTGGATATTCTGATGAAAAAGAATAAATTATAATACCAGCCACAAATCACCTCCAATCTAAATAGAAAATTTTCAGAATCAGTTATAACCCAGTCGTGAATTACTGCTGCCCCCTCCCATATAGACTAAAATGATGCAAGTGACAAAAATTAATTTTGGTTTCTATCCACCACAAATCTATGGCTAGCTTTTATCATTTCTTGGGATAATTGAAGAGACAGAGAATCTGCTGATTATTTTCTGACAGTTCTCACACAGGAAAGCTTTCAAACCACATTTTAGAGTGAATTTGGCAAAATTCCACATTTCATCCTCCGGCTTCTCTATAGCATGGACAAAATATTTTGTTGAGAATACTTAGAAAAAGGAAAGTGAAGATTAAAAAGAGAAAAAGGAGGCAATACAGATGGCAGAGTAGAATGAGCTGTTTTTGCAAGAAATAAAATAAGTGGGCAGGGCACAAATAGTGTCAAAACCTTAGAACTGTACCTCTGCATTTGTGGGGTAGAAAAATGAGAGGTGGGTTGAGATGTTATTAACACAGTGTGGTAATCATTAGTGACGACTGCAATTATTTCTGGCTTCCCACCTTCTGGGTGTATAGAATAACATGCTTTTTGGCTCCTTTGTTGGATAGGCCATGACTTATAAGAAATAGATCCCATCTTAGCCTATGCATTCAATTATTGCTGCGAGATCATCCCCCCCCCACCCGCCACCTGCCCCCCAGAGCTCTCTTTCCCTCTGTCACTGTGACCAGCAATGTTTGAGATGGTGTTTGCTTCATCAGACTAGGTTCTGGAGTGTGGTGGAAAGGCACGATAGGTAAATAGAAAGAGCAAGACATATATTTAGATTTTTTTTTTCTGTCACCAAGATTTTGGATTTCTTTGTTACTACAACTTAATCTAGCCTTTCCAGTCTAGCCTATACAATATTAGAGAGTTTGCCATAATATGCCATGGAGAGGCCCTAGGTAGAGGTAGGGCTAGGAAATATAGAATTAGTGAAGGAGGTAGGAAAAATATATAACTGGTTGTCAGGGGGGATTTACTCCACCAGTTATCTGAAGCTAAGTGAGTTAAAAATATGAAAGAAAAAATGACAGAAAAATAATCAGCTATTTACTGACTTCTCAGAGGAATGGAGTATGGGGAGATTGTATTCTTTGCTGAGCAAATGGTGAGGCTGGGAATGCTGTTCAATTGCTCTGTACCTAGGGGAAGAAGTAAGGGAAGGATTATAGCAAGACCTGAAGATAGGAGTGGTGGGGAAAAACCAAAGCGAAGAGAGCTGCGAACGTTGGGTTCTGGAATGGTGAGAGGGAAATGACGTGACTTTAGATGCATTAGAACTTTGGAGATAGAACTCAGATGTCTAAGGGAATTATATTGAGTATTTTTGTGTGGCATGCAAATACAACGCTCTCCTCCTTTTTTCTACAAAATCTTTATTGAATCCCCCAAAGCAAATTTGATTTCACAAAGCCTTAGAAACTACTATAGGTTTTACTGAAATGTTAATTCCCGCTTCAAGGTAGGTGTAGGATAAGACTGTTAAGTTCCCATGGGGCCCAGACACAATTGGTAAACAAATATTTTATCCCTATTTCAAGCATTTACATTACTCTGTGCTTCTAGAATCACACGGAGACTTTTTTAAGACTGCAAGAAAATGAGACTTATATAAATGTAAAAGTTGTCAAAGATATAGGACAAGAATTTATAGCTACCATTTTTATAACTTTCAAATACATTTTGGGGGAAAACTTAGGTTGTCTTCCATTTTAATTAATTGCTGTTTTTAAAAAAGTGCAGCAGTGATTTTGTTCTCAGTAAAAACTTGCATAAACACTGATGGTTTTTAAACCAGTGGCAGCTTAACGGTAGGAAGGAGACCAAGGCGAGGGAACTGTCAGCTTCCAGCATGTCTCCCATCCAATCAGTGTCTTTGCTTTTATATATTTTAAATATTAGAATTCCAAATAAGAATTCCTAGTTTTTAAAGAAAATGTTTAAAAGCTTGGTTGTTTAGTGAAGGTTTAAATACTTAGTGTGTGTATTCTCTTTACTAAATAAAACATAGTCAGTAACATCCAACCTAACCCCAAATTTCAAATACTTGTCTGCCTGGTCTCTTCTGAAAAATCTCCCTGATAGGTTCTTTCCATATATCCCCCTCCCTCCCCCAATTAACTCTACCTACTTTACTTGTCATAAAGCTCCCTTTATTGTACCTTCAAGACAACTACAAATCTGCTCTGCTGACCTTATGTGTTAGAACATCTGTGGCACTTATCTTGACTTCTGCATCCTTCTCTATTTTCTATTAATGATTTTCATTTCACATTTTGATTTTAGACTTTTATTTTTAGCTTGGTATTCTCCCATGTGGCTCTGACTCCTTCAGCCTTGAGAGTTGCCTGTGAATTTGTCAAATCCCAGCACTATCACTTCAGCTGTCCCATCTTTGATTAAAGAAATAAAACAAAATCAAAATATCTTTAGAGCAGAAGTTAATTACCAGTCAGTTAATACGCGTGTTTTATGGCTCAAATTAGAGCTCTAGGGAGGGTGGGAAGGAGATGCAAGAGGGAGGAGATATGGGGATATATGTGTATGTATAGCTCATTCAATTTATTATAAAGCAGAAACTAATACACCCTTGTAAAGCAATTATACTCCAATAAAGATTTAAAAAAAAAAATACAGGTTTAAAAAAAAAAAGAAGGGATTCTGCTGTATTTCAAACATAAACAACTCACGTGCCAGGACAACTCCGCCAGGGGAAATCACAATAAAGGGACAAATCTTCCAGGTCTTTTAAGAGAGCATCAGTAAAGCAGGTGCCATTTTATTCTTCAGTCAACCTGTCACAGGGAGCTTTCTCATGAAACCAAAAATGTGGGTTGAGGGAGAGAAATCAATGCATTAGGTTGAAGTGTGCTGTATCAATCACCTGTTTATGCAAATTTCTTGGGCCATTAGAAGCTACTCAAGCCCAGTCTCATATATACCCTTTCCAGTGGCTAGTGGAGTGCTGCTGCACATGCCCAGATACGGCTTAGGGGAGTGGGTGACGCTCAGTGTAAGAGGGGTAGTTCAAGTTCCTGGTTACTGGCTCTATGGTGACTGACTTCTTCAATCTCTACTAGGACCCACAACAATCCAGAGCTATGTCTCAAATGGAGAGTAGTTGCTGAAGGGAGAATTTTATTGCTCAGAACTCTGAAACACTCATGGAGGTTTGTGGCAGGCTCCCTTTAACATTCAACTAGCCCATGGGAAATTTAAGCACCATTAGATCAGCTGGGTGTGAAGGCTCAGGTGATAGAGCTCTTGTAATGCAACCTCGGACAGCTGCGGAGCCTTCTCTAGGTTATATTTAAAGGTGTACAGGTTACTTGGTAAATGGTCAGAGCAGCACATCCAAATATGATTTATGTTGCATCCAAAAATCAAAGAGGCTCACTAAATGTTTAACTTTTTCTCTGTGGTTCGTAGGACAAAGTGCAGCAATTGTCATTCCTTTAAGGCTGTAACATGCCTGAAAAACAGACATCCAGAAATTTCCCTGAACTGGCATGTCCTTGAATTTTCTTGGGGTTTATTGCCCATTACCTTGCATGCATTTTTTTTCCTGATATTATGTGAATTATCCTCATCAGGTCCAGTAGATATGATGTCTTTAATGTAGTGGACAGGTAATGTTCTGTGGAAATGTGAGATGATGAAAATCCCTATGGACCTAGATATGCTAGAGAATTAGAAAGGTAACATAGAGATGAACTAAGATTGTAAAAAATACTGTCGGCTCTGCCAAGTGAAAGAAAATTGATTCTGATAGACTTGGTTTATTATTATTCAAAAAAATCTTCTGCCTTCTCAATAGCTTCATACCAATTACTAGAGGCTTTGTTGATTTTCTTCAGTCAAGGCATATCTGATTAGTCAGTTCTGATTAAGGTTACCACCTGATCTGTTAACATATTGCGATGTCATTCTTCAACACCCATCTAACTTTTTCAGTGATGAAACGGAAGTTAAATGAAGATGGGAAACAGATAACATCTATATGAGTTTCCTAGGGCTGCTGTAACAAAGTACCATAAACTGCATGTCTAAAAACAACAGCAAATTTATTGTCTCACAGTCTTCATGGCTAGGAGTCCAAAATCAAGTTGTTGGAGGACAATGCTTCCTCAGATATCTGCAGAGGAGAATCTTTTTTGCCTCTTCCTGGCTTCTGGTGGTGCCCATCAATCCTTGGCATTCCTTAGCTTGCAGCTACATCATGTCAATCCCTGACCCCTTCATCACATGGAATCATCCCTCTGTGAGTGTCTGTGTCTTAACATGGCATTCTCTTCTCTGTCTCTCTTCTCTTCTTATAAAGACACCAGTCATATTGGATTAAGGACCCACTGTACACCAGTCTGATCTCATCTTAATTTAACTGATTACCTCTGCAGCAACCCTATTCCCAAATAAGGTCACATTCTGAGATACTGAGGGCCGGGATGCCAACATAACTTTTGGAGGGGAACACAATTTAACCCATAACAGCACCCCAGTATCTTCTCAAGACTTGACGTTGGTACTCATTTCTGAAATTTCTCCAAAGAGTCAGTCTTGTGTTTTATGGGTAAGGATTACTTCAGAGGTTTCAAATATGCCCTTTCTATTTTAGTAGCCTTCACTCCATTGGTCAGGGAGCCAATAGTGGGATTGCATGTAGTTGCAGTTTATGTATATACCAACAGTGCATTCAGAAACAAGGAAAATAACCTCAGAGTGTATCTGCAAACTCACTAAGCCTATTCTGATATGGACTTAGAATGAAATTCCATTTATCTCCTGATCCCGTGCCCTCAGCCTGTCTTGTCTCATGCTGGTGTTCACACTCCCAGAGCCAGTGCCCTTTCCTAGTTGACTGTAACTCTAGTAAAGAGGTGCAGCACCTTTGGAGGGAGGCTGAAGAAACCTCATATTACATCCTTGTGATAAGTATGTGTCAAAAGGGACACATTATCTCTTGAGTCAAAGGCCTTAGATAGGCCAGTCTAGATAAAACAGGTCTGGGAAGTGGGTGAGAGGCAGTGACACTTCATTATAATGATAGTGATTCAAGTTAGGTGTACACAGGTCAGACCTATAGTTTGATAGGTTTTTTGGTGGTGGTTGTAAGGAACAGCACCAAAAACGGAGGAGAGCTTAAACAAGCTTTATTTGGGAACGCTCCCGGGCGAGGTTCACTGGTCCGAGAGAAAGGGGCCAGAGAAGTCGTGCCCGGGGGCGGGCGTGAACAAAATGTATAGGGGTGGACACGGGAGGCACTTGCTGTGTGAAGCAGACCCCTTTTTTGGTAATCTTTCAGGTGTTGTGGCAATGTCAGGTGTCGGTTGCATGAGCCTCAGAGCCGTTGGTTCTGCCCCTCGAGGAGAGGGAAGACCAGGGCCGAGTGGGAAGTCCCGGGTCTGTTTCCTGAGCAGGTGGAAAGTCCCGGGCTGATGCCACTCGTGGGTTCGGCTGCATCAACCACCCTGGTGGGGGTTCCGTCTGACTCCCTGGGCCCTTCCCCGGACCTGCTGGCCTTACATCCTGACTTCTTTGGTGTAATGGGGTGACGTTTGGTCTCTGGCTACTTCCTGCTGTACGGGGGCGCCGGAAGGGAGTCAGGCGGCCAACGGTCCGGAGGTTAGGGGAGGGCGGCAGCGGGGGGTTCTGTGGGTAGTAAGGTATATGGGTGGAGGAGCATCTGATTCACTGCCACCCAAGAGACTTCTTGTATGCGACTGCGGAGAAACCTGAGGAAACGGGGGGCAAGCATGAATAGGATGCAGATAAGGATTAAGGGGCCTAGGATTGGTGTCAGCCAGGACTGCCACCAGTCGGGGATGGGGGAGGTGGATTGTCGCTGCCTGCGTTGGAGTTCTTCTTTTAAGCATCGGAGAGCATCTACATTGTCTTCAACGACCCCTGTCTCGTTGATGTAGCAGCAGCACTCTTCCTGTAGGAAGAGGCAGGTACCTCCTTTGTCGGCTGTCAGAAGGTCCAGGGCGCATCGATTTTGGAGGGCAACTCGGGCTACTGAGGTGATCTGGCACTGGAGGGAGGTGATGGAGGCGGCAGAAGCCTCGATGGCTAGCTGGAGTTTCTGTTCTAGGTCGAGGGATGTTGAGACACTGTGTGTTAGGGCCCCTCCCCCAATGCCCGCAGCAACGGGAGAGGAGGCGAGGGAAATGACTGCGACCATAGGGAGAAAGATGGCCCTTTTTTGTCGGCCAAAAAGTTGTGTGGTAAGTGAGAGAAATTCGGCTTGGCCATATAATGTGAGTTGTGGAACAAGGGTGACGGGGATACATGGGAATGGGGAGGAAGAGTTGACCTCTTTTGTAAGGGAGCCATTACACCAAAAGAACAAGCCTGGTGAGGACCCCATTGGCATAGTTACAGGGAGGGATGAATTGCAAGGGAGTGCATCATTAGTTAAGTTTGGGCGGCTGCCATAGCAAATTGTGAGGTTCTTTTTTTCTAAATCAAGAAATATGAGGACTCTTAAAGGGGGAAAAGGTAAGTTTGGGGAGGAATTGAGGAGGGTAGAGGTGAAGGGCTGGTCGAGTGGGACAGCAGTTAATGGTGGTCTGCCAAGTGAGGAACATAGAAAGCAGTCAGAGATGTTGCCTATCCTGGTGTGACTAAGCATTTGCACCCCCTGGCAGATGAGGGCCAACCAAGAAAAAGGGTCCGTCTTGTGGTCAGGGTGGGGTAGTTGGCGTTCTAGGGCCTGTTCCATCTCCTGGACCATGGTGGCCTGCTCGCTTAAGTGCTGGATAATTTCAGGTATCACTCTGACGTATGGGCGGAAGACCCTGATAGAGCCCACAGGGTAGGCATCAGTTGCCCACTGGTAGATTTTTCCTTGTACCCCTTTTACCATCTTGTGTCCCAGGGATCTTTGAGGTTGATGAATAATTGACCCTTGCCATTTGTGGTGAGCAGGTGGGATTGTCGGAGCGAGCTCCTGGTATCTAGTTTTGCCACATGGATGTTACATGAGTGATAGGGGCACCCCCCATAGGTCTCATCCCACCATTGACAGTAGTCTCGGGTCTGATCATAAGTGAAGCAGACAGCGGGGGTGGACCATCCCAGGGGAACACCTTCTATGTTAGAGATGGGGATCTGGACTGTTACCAGGGCCTGGCACCCATCTGGTTGGCAGTCTCCTGTGCCCAGGACTCGGGCGTGGGTCCGACCTTTAGCTTGCCATGTCCCGTGGACATGGAAGTGCCATAGGGACATCTGGTGAGTCCTGGGTGGCAGGAGGAGCAGCAGGAGGAGAGACAGGGTGACGGGCAAGCCGTAGTCTCGTGGGACCCAGCGGTAGGGCCGTCCAAGTCTCTGAAGTTGGGGCCATTTTAAGGCGGGAGACATGGTACCAGGAGGGGTGTCCCAAGAGTTTAGCTGCCGTGGGAGTGGTGAGGATCACCGTATGGGGGCCTGTCCACCGTGGCTTGAGAGATCGGGGGTGTAATTCTTTGAGGAGGATGCTATCGCCGGGTTGTAGAGGGAGAGAGGAAGTTTCAGAGGCAGTGACCATCAGCAGGTTGTGGTCAGCATGTTCACGGAGAAGGTGGCGAAGCAGAGACAGGTAGGCGAGGTAGGAAGCTAGGGGTGGGTTTTGGGTTGGTAGGTTATGGAGGAGAAAAGGGCGGCTGTAGAGCAGTTCGAATGGACTGAGACCAGTAGGAGTCCGAGGTGAGGCTTGGATTTGGGTGAGGGCAAGGGGGAGCAGGTTGGGCCACGAGATACGGACCTCAAGGGACAGCTTGGTGAGGTGGTCTTTCAAGATTCCATTGGCACGCTCAATCTTACCGGATGACTGGGGGTGGTAGGGGATGTGGAGTCTCCAGGTGATCTGAAGAGCCTCGGATACCTGTTGAACCACCTGAGAGACGAAGGCGGGTCCGTTGTCCTACTGGATGGAGATCGGCAGGCCAAATCGGGGGATGATATGTTGGAGAAGGATGGTGGCGACCGTATCCACCGTTTCTCGGGCCACTGGGAAGGCCTCGATCCAACCTGAAAAGGTGTCAACGAGAGTGAGCAAATATCAGAAGCGTTTACAGCAGGGCATATGGGTGAAGTCAATCTGCCAGTCCTCGCCAGGTTGGTGTCTGCGCATCTGGTGAGTAGGGATTCGGGGCCGTAGGCCTCCTTGTGGAGAGACGGACGCACAAGTCTGGAAAGCCGCGTGAGTTTGTGAGATGGCATCTCAGTCCAGGCATGTAAAAGAGGGGATCTAGGAAACGGAACATCGCCTTCAGGCCAATGTGTAGGGACTTGTGGACGTCTGATAGGAGGCTGGCCGCTTGGGCTGAAGGGAGGGCAACTTTGTTGTCCATAAAAATCCATCCTTTTTCGGCCTTGTGGCCCCCTTTGGATAGTAGGGCGCTCTCTTCATGGGGGTCGTATGCGGGTCGGATTGAGGTGGTGATGAACAAGATCGGAGCTGGAGGGGCCTCTTTGGTGAGCTCGCAGGCCATGGAGTCGGCCTTTGAGTTACCTTGTGTTATTGGGTTAGAGGGAGACTGGTGGCCCCTGCAGTGGATGACTGCCACCTCCTCAGGCAGCTGGAGGGCATCCAGGAATTTTGCAATGAGGGAGGCATTGACCACCGGGGAACCCTTGGTCAAAAATCCGCCCTCCCTCCAAAGGGTTGAATGGCTGTGTGCAATCAGGAAGGCATATTTAGAATCTGTATAGATATTGACCCTTTGGCCCTTAGAGAGATCGAGGGCCCATGTAAGTGCAATCAGTTCAGCCCTTTGAGAGGTTGTCCATTCTGGGAGGCGGTTGGCCTCGATAATGGTTGAGATGGTTACTACTGCGTAGGCCGCCCGGCGGCGTCCGTCGGGGCCGAGTATTGAGCTGCCATCTACGAAGACGGTGCGGTCCGGGTTTAACAGTGGCGTATCAAAGAGTCCCTCCCTCGGCGGGCTGAGGGCCTCTACG
Source organism: Delphinus delphis (assembly GCF_949987515.2). Classification (NCBI taxonomy): domain Eukaryota; kingdom Metazoa; phylum Chordata; class Mammalia; order Artiodactyla; family Delphinidae; genus Delphinus; species Delphinus delphis. The sequence goes on from NC_082686.1 coordinate 52,445,547, forward strand.
ACTTGGGGGCAGGAGTGGGAAGGGGAGGTCCCGGTATCGGAGATAGGCAAGAGGGAGGCTGGGTTTAGGCGGGGGGAAGAGGTCGAGGGAGATAGCAGGGTTTTCAATGAATAGCAGGTGGAATTCCTGGATGCAGGAGGGGCCCAAGAGAGAGAAAGACTTATGGCCGAAGAGGTCGGCCAGTGGGTGGGAGGAAAATACAGTCAGCGGGCGGGCCAGGGTCAGTTTGAGTGTTTGTTTGGTCAGCTCGGCTGCTGCTGCCAAAGCTTGGAGGCGTGGTTGCCATCCCTGAATGGTTGGGTCAAGTTGTTTGGAGAGGTAGGCCACGGGGCGATAGGAAGGCCCTACGGGTTGGGCAAGGAGTCCAGTAGCTATTCCAGTCCATTCATCTACAAAGAGGTGGAAAGGATGGTCGGGGTTAGGCAGAGAAAGGGGAGGGGAGGATATCAGCATGTCTCTGAGGGTGAGAAAGGCCCGTCGAACAGTGGAGGGAGAGGTAAGGGGTCCTTGGGGGGTTTCTTTAGCAGCTAAATATAGGGGTTTAGCAAGAAGAGCAAAGTTAGGGATCCAGTGTCGGAAAAATCCTATTAGGCCCAGAAAGGAGAGAATCTGGTCAGCTGTCTCTGGAGGTTGGAGGTCACGGATGGCCTGGGTGCGGTCGGCTGTCAGGCTCTTTGTTGTGGGGGTAAGGTGGACTCCCAGGTAGGTTACTGAGGGTGTAGACAGTTGGGCCTTGGTTGGAGAGACCCGATAGCCGCGAGAGCCGAGATAATTGAGGAGGTCAGCAGTGTGTTGTTTTGAGAGGCTGAGAGATGGGCTACAGGGGAGGAGGTCATCCACGTATTGGAGGACTATACTGGGGGTGAGAGGGCAGGAAGCGAGGTCCCGCACCAGAGCCTGGCCAAAGAGGTGGGGGCTGTCGCGGAAGCCCTGGGGAAGAACCGTCTAGGTAAGCTGGCGGGGAGCCTGGGTATCCGGATCTGTCCAGGTGAAAGCAAAAAGGAAGTAGGAATCAGGGTGTAGAGGGATAGAAAAGAAGGCGTCTTTGAGATCTAGGAGCATAAAATGGGTGGTGGACGGGGGAATATGGGAGAGCAAAGTGTATGGGTTTGGCACGACTGGGTGGAGGGGAATTATCGCCTCATTGATCAGTTGGAGGTCCTGGACCAGGTGGTAATCTCCTGAGGCCTTGCGGACAGGCAGGATGGGGGTGTTGCAGGGAGAGTCCGTGGGGACGAGGAACCCCTGGTCTAAGAGTCTGGTGATAATAGGCTGTAAGCCCCTTAGATGAGTCTCAGAGATGGGGAATTGGGGCCTGGATGGAAACTTGGAGGGGTCTTTTAGACAGATTAGGACGGGGGGTGGTGTGTTGCAATTATGGGTTTTGATGTATCCCAGACCTGGGGGTCTATCCGGTTGGGGGAGATGGGTGGAGGAAGAGAGGAGGGAGAGGGCTCCGCTGCCAGACCGAGGAGGGGGAGCAGGAGTTGAGAGAAGGAGGCCTTAGGATCAAGTCTGGCAAGTTGGAGAGAGGCCCCTAAGTGGAAGAGAACATCACAACCTAGCAGAGGAACCGGGCAGGACGGTATGACTAAGAAAGAATGAGTGAAAGGGAGCCTCTTGATGTAACATGAGAGGGGCCCAGTCTGGAGCGGGAAGGACAGCTTACTGTCGATGCCCATAACCGAGATCTGGGAAGGAAAAACTGGCCCGGAATATGTAGGCAAGACTGAATAGGTAGCCCCCATGTCCACCAGGAATGAGATGGACTTACCCGCTACCTGTAGCGTCACCCTGGGCTCGGCGAGGGTGATGGGAGTCTTCGAGTCCGGGTGATGTCAGTCATCAGCCAATCCCAGGAGTTCGAGTGGTAGAACCTTCAGGTCCGTTCGCCCTCCGCGTGGAGGCGCTGAGGAAGGGCCGGCCGTAGGGCAGTCACTCTTCCAATGGCCTGTTAGCCCGCAGCCAGGGCAGGGCTTGGAAGGAGGCTGGGGATTGGGACATTGGCGAGCCCAGTGCCCTTCTTTTCCGCATTTGAAGCAGGCCCCTAGTGGGGTTGCCTTTGGCGGGTCCCGTGGATGTTGTGCAAGGGAGATGGCCGGCCGCAGGGCGGCTACGAGGGCTTGGGTCTGGAGGGCCACCTTTTGGTGCGTCCGAGCCTGTCGGCTGGACTCGGCCAAATCTTCACGGGCATTGTAGACTTTAAAGGCCATTTTTACCAGGTCTCGGATGGGAGTCTGGGGGCCGTCCTCTGCCCGCTTAAGTTTTTTTCTGATATCAGGGGCTGATTGGGTGATAAAGTGGGTGGACAAGACCGTTGCGCCTGCGGGGGTGTCAGGGTCCAAGCGGGTGTAGAGAGTTAGGGCCTCTGTAAGGCAGTTGAGGAAAACGGCTGGATTTTCATTGGTCTCTTGGGTTATCTCTTTTAGCTTTTCGAAGTTGACAATCTTGTGGGAGGCAGCCCGCATACCAGCCAAGAGGCTTTGGATCGTTAGATCGCGTTTGCGGCGACCGTCTTGGCCGTCCTGATAACTGCAGCCCGGATCGGTGCCAGGAACGGCAGTGGCTCCGGCGGGCATAGAGTTATCAGTGAGGTGGACCTGATCTGCGTGGTTTTGGGCAGCAGTTTGAATTCTTTCCCTCTCGTCGGGGGTCAGAGTAGAAGATAGGATCACAAAGATGTCGTGCCAGGTTAGATCGTAAGTTTGAGAGAGGTAGCGAAATTCTTTGATGTAGCGGGAGGAGTCGGCAGAAAAGGAGCCTAATCACTTTTCTATTTGAGAGAGATCTTGGAGGGAAAAGGGAACATGAACCCTAACTAATCCTTCCGCTCCGGCCACCTCTCTTAAGGGACAGAGAAGGTTTGGGTCTTGGGAGTCGTGGTTGTGAGAGCGAGTGTGTAAGCTGATAGGCAAGGAGAGGGGCAGGAGAGAGAGGTGGAGGGGGAGGAAGCAGGGAAAGGGGAAGCCAAGGGGGAGGTTGCCGGGGGCAGCAGTGGGGGGCGCTGGGGTGGGCTCAGGAGGGAGAGGGGCCTCAGGGTAGGGTGGGGGTTGGAGAGGAGCTCTGGAGGGGGGAGAGGCGAGAGATTCGGGTGGGTCGGCTAGTGGAAGAGGGGTCATCGTCAAAGGAAATTAGGGGCTTGGATATAGGAGATGTCTGTTTGGCAAGAAGGATCTGGAAAGTGGAACAATCGATGCAGAGGGAAGGGCGGGAGCGTAAATACCAGAAGGCCTGGACGTAGGGTAACCTCGGACCATTCACCTGTCCTGCGGCAGTAGTTATCTAAATCCTGGAGGATGTTGAAATCGAAAGTCCCTTCAGGAGGCCATTTAGATTGATTGTCTAGAGCGTACTGTGGCCAGGCCTCGGTGGAATAAACTATGAGCCGCCTGCGGCGGAGATCTTGAGAAAAGCCGAGTTTTGTAAAGTTGGCCAGGAGACACCCCAGGGGTGCCTTAGGATCTGGTTTGGATTCTGAAGTCCCCATGACCTCCGGTCTGTCCCTGGGTGAACAGAGAAAGAGAGAGACGTCTCTGGTCGGTCACGGTGGATCGGAGAGCAGTCAGGCGGTTGGGACATCTCCACAATCGCCCGAGGCTCGGAGGGAGGTTGGAGGAGTCCCTGACGCGGCCGCGGTTAAGGACAGGGAGTCCGGTGGGTAGGGACCCCGGGGGTCGAGGGGAACGAAGGAGGAACTTACCCCGCTTCTGCCGGATCGGGTGGGTGAGCAGAGGTCCCTAGTCGTCCCCTGAGGGTGGGGAGGGGTGGCCCCCGCGGTAATTTGTGGGGCTGGGTACCCCTCTCGGGTTTCGGCACCAAATGTAAGGAACGGCACCAAAAACGGAGGAGAGCTTAAACAAGCTTTATTTGGGAACGCTCCCGGGCCAGCTTCACTGGTCCGAGAGAAAGGGGCCAGAGGAGTCGCGCCCGGGTGTGGGCACGAACAAAATTTATAGGGGTGGACGCAGGGGAGGCGCTTGCTGTGTGAAGCAGCCCCCTTTTTTGGTAATCTTTCGGGTGTTGTGGCAATGTCAGGTGTCGGTTGCATCAGCCTCAGAGCCGTTGGTTCCTCCCCTTGAGGAGAGGGAAGACCAGGGCCGAGTGGAAAGTCCCGGGTCTGTTTCCTTAGCAGGTGGAAAGTCCCAGGCTGATACCACTCGTGGGTTCGGCTGCATCAACCACCCTGGCGGGGGTTCCGTCTGACTCCCTGGGCCCTTCCCCGGACCTGCTGGCCTTACAGTGGTTCATACAAAAATCTATTTGGCAACAATATTCTACCCAAGTATTTTAAGCCACTGAGGATGATTCCTAATTATCAAAACATTTTGATTAATGATCTGGACTTGATTTCTATTACAGCGGCCATGCTTACTGATTCTGGTGCTGTCATTTGTCCCTCTTTCTGCCTGAACAGTGGGAGAGAGAGATATCAAGGAATTGGCTTCCATGATTGGAGGGCTGGAAAGTCTGAGATCTGCAGGGCAGGCCAGCAGGCTGGCAACTCTCAAGCAGGAGCTAACTGCAGCCCATAGATGGAATTTCTTCTAACTCAGGGACACCTCAGTTTTGTTCTTTTTTACCCCAGTTTTATTAAGAATTAATTGACACACACCACTGTACAAGTTCCAGGTTCATGGCATCATGGTTTGATTTACATATATTGTGAAATGATTACCACAATAGATTCAGCTAACATCTGTCATCTCATGTAGATACAATAAAAAGAAGAGAAAGAATAAAGAAAAATAAAATTCTCCTGTGATAATTGTTAGGATGACTCTCTTAACAACTTCCTGTATTATATCATACAACAGTGTTAACTATAGTCATCATGTTGTACATTAAATTCCTAGTACTTATTTTTCTTATAACTGGACGTTTACCTTTTGACCACCTTCCTCCAATTCCCCTCCCCCAACCCTCAGCCTCTGGTAATGCCAAGTCTGACCTCTTTTTCTATGAGTTTGTTTTGTTTTTTATGTTTTTAAGATTCTGTATATGAGTTCATACACTATTTGTATTCTTTCTCTGATTTATTCCACTTAGCATAATGTCATCAAGGTCTGTCCACACTGTAACAAATGGTAGGATGTCCTCATTTTTATATTCCATTGTGTATATATACAACTACTTTATCCATTCGTCCATTGGTGGATACTTAGGTAGTTTTCATGTCTTGGCTATTGTAAATATAATGCTGCTATGAACAGAGGGGTGCAGATATTTTCATGTTAGTGTTTTTGTGTTCTTTGGATATATACCCAGAAGTGGAATTGCTAAATTATACAGTATTTATGTTTAGGCATTTTTGAGAATCCTTCATATTATTTTCCATAGTGGCTGTACCAATTTATATTCCCACCAGTGGTACACAGGGTTCCCTTTTCTCCACATTCACGCCACCATTTGCTCTCTTTGTCTTTTTGGTGATGGCCATTCTAACAGGTGTGGTGGTTTTAATGTACATTTCCCTAGTGACTAGGGATGTTGAGCATCTTTTAATGTACCTGTTTGCCATTTGTATGTCTTCTTTGGAAAAATGTCTATTCAGGTCCTTTGCCCATTTTTTTTTTTTTTCCTTTACCCATTTTTAAGTTGGGTTGTTTTTTGCTTTTTTTTTGTTATTGAGTTATGTGAGTTTTTAAATATATTTTGAATATTAGCCCCTTATTGGATATATAGTTTGCAAATATTTTTTTCTCATTCTGTAGGTTGTCTTCTCACTTCGTTGATTATTTCCTTTTTTGTACAGAAGCTTTTTAGTTTGATGTAGTCCCACTTGTTTATATTTGATTTTGTTGTTTGTGCTTTGTGTCATATCCAAAAAAATCATTACCAAGACCCATATTGAGGAGCTTTATTCCTATGTTTTCTTCCAGGGGTTTTATGGTTTTAGGTCTTACATTTAAGTCTTTAGTCCATTTTAAGTTAATTGTGGTGCGTGGTTAAGATAGGGGTACAGTTTCATTCTTTTACATGTGAATATCCAACTATCCCAGTACCATTTATTGAAGAGACTATTTTCTTCATTGAGTACTCTTTGCTCCTTTGTCAAATATCTGTTGACTCTCTATGCTTGGTTTTATATTTTGGCCCTCAAATCTGTTTCATTGGTCTACTGTTTTGATGACTGTAGCTTTATAGTATAGCTTGAAATTAGGAAGTGTGATGCCTCTGGCTTTGTTCTTTCAGGATTTCTTTGGTTATTCAAGGTCTTTTCGGTTCCATATAAATTTTAGAAGTGTTTTTTCTACTTCTGTTAAAAAAATGTCATTGGAATCTTGATAGGAATTTCATGGAATCTATAGATAGCTTTTGATAGTATTGATATTTTAACAATGTCAATGAATAGGGGATAACTTTTCATTTGTTTCTGTCATCCTCAGTTTCTTTTATCAATGTCTTGTGTTTTCAGAGTAGAGATCTTTCACCTCCTAGGTTAAATTTATTCCTAAGTATTTTATTGTTTTTGATGCTATTGTTAGTTGGATCAATTTCTTTATTTTTCAGAAAATCTGTTGGTAGTGTATAGAAACACTACTGATTTTTGTATGTTAATTTTATCCTGAAACTTTAGTGAATTCATTGATTAGATCTAACAGTTTTCTGGTTGAGTTTTGGGGATTTTCTATATATAAAATTATGCCTTCTGCAATTCTGATGCCTTTTACAACTTTTTAATTCTTTTTATTTTGTTTTTTTCCCTAATTGCTCCAGCTAGGACTTCCAGTACCATGATGAATAGAAGTGGTGAGAGTGGGCACCCTTGTCTTGTTTGTGATCTTAAAGGAAAAGCTTGCAACCTTTCACCATTGAGTATGATGTTAGCTGTGGGCTTGGTTTGCCATTTATGGCCTTTATTATGTTGAAATATATGTCTAATATATGCCTAATTTGTGAAGAGTTTTTGTCATGGATGAATGTTGAATTTGAAAACTTCAAAAGCTTTTTCTGCATCTGTTGAGATGATCATATGATTATTTTATTTTACTAATGTGATGTATCATATTAATTGATTTTGCATATATCAAACCATCTTTGCATTTCAGGGATTAAGTCCCACTTGATCATGGTGAATGATTCTTTCAACGTGCTGCTGAATTTGGTTTGCTAGTATTTTGTTGAGGATTTTTGCATCTGTATTATCAGGAATATTGGCCTGTAGTTTTCTTTTCCAGTACTGTCCTTTTTGGTTTTGGTATCAGGACAGTGCTGGCCTCATAAAATAAACATTCCCTCCTCTTAGATATTTTGGAAGAGTTTTAGAAGGATTGGTGTTAGTTCCTCTTTAAGTGTTTGGTAAAATTCACCAGTGAAGCCATCTGGTCCTGGGCTTTTCTTTGTTAGGAGATTTTTGATTAGTGATTCAATCTCCTTACTAGTAATTGGTATATTCAGGTTTTTAATTTCATCTTCATTCAATCTTACTAAATTGTATGTTTCTAAGAATTTTTCCATTTATTCTAAGTTGTCCAGTTTTTTGTAGTATAGTCATTCATAATGGCCTCCTGTGATTCTTTGCACTTCTTTGGTATCAGTTGTATCTTTTTTCATCCATAATTTTGTTGATTTGTGTTTTCTTTTTCCCTTGGTTAGTATAGCTAAGGGTTTGTCAATTTCATTTCTTTTTGAATAATCAACTCTTTTTAAAACATTTTTTTATTGGAGTATAGTTGCTTTACAATGTTGTGTTAGTTTCTGCTGTACAGCAAAGTGAATCAGCTATATGTATACATATATTCTCTCTTTTTGGGATTTCCTTCCCATTTTGGTCACCACAGAGCATTGAGTAGAGTTCCCTGTGCTGTACATTAGGTTGTCATAAGTTATCTGTCTTATACATAGTAGTGTATATATGTCAATCCCAATCTCCCAATTCATCCCCCCTTTCCCCTCTTGTTATCCATACATTTCTTCTCTATGTCTGTGTCTCTATTTCTGCTTTGCAAATAAGTTTCTATGTATCGTTTTTCTAGATTCCATATATAAGAGATATTATACGATATTTTTCTCTTTCTGACTTCACTCTGTATGACAGTCTCTAAGTCCATACACGTCTCTGCAGATGGCACAATTTCTTTCCTTCTTATGGCTGAGTAATATTCCATTGTATATATATGCCACATCTTTGTCCATTCCTCTGTTGATGGACATTTAGGTTGCTTCTATGTCCTGGCTTCAAATAACCAACTCTTAATTAATCTTATTTATTGTTCTTCTGTTCTCTATTTCACTTACTTCTACTCTAATCTGTAGTGTTTCCTTTATTTTGCTAACTTTGGGCTCAGTTTGTTCTTCTTTATCTAGTTCCTTAGGGCATAGAATTAGGTTATTTATTTGGGAATTTTCTTCTTACTATGGATGTTTATTTCTCTGAACTTCCCTCTCAGTATTGCCTTTGGCTGTATCCCACAAGTTCTGGTGTGTTTTGTTTGTCTCAAGAAACTTTAGAATTCCCCCTTTAATTTCTCCTTTGATCCATTGGTTGTTCAGGAGAGTGTTAATTTCCATGTGTTCATGGTTTTCCCAGCTTTATTCTTGTTACTGATTCTTGGTTTCATGCTGCTGTGGTCAGAGAAGATACTTGGTATGATTTCAATTTTCTTGAATTTGCTAAGACTTGTTTTGTGGCCTAAAATATGATTTATTCTAGAAAATGTTCCATGTGTACTTCAGAAGTGGGATAGAATGTTCTGATTATGTTTAGTCCATTAGATCCATTTGGTCTATAGTGTTATTCAAATCTACTGTTTCCTTACTGATTCTCTGTCTGGATGATCTGTCCATTGTTAAGAGTGGGTATTAAAGTTCCCCAACTAATACTGTATTACTATTTATTTCTCCTTTTAGCTCTGTTAGCTTTTGCTATGTATATTTAGGTGTTTTGATGTTGAACACATAAACATTTACATTGTTAAATCTTCTTGATGGATTGACCCCTTTATCATTATGTAATGACCTCTTCGTCTCTTTTTACTAGTTTTAGTTTAAAGTCTATTTTGTCTGATTATAAGTACAGCTACTCCTGCTTTTTTTGGTTACCATTTGCTTGAAATGACTTTTTCCATCCCTTCACTTTCAGTGTGTTTATGTCATTAAGGCTAACATGAATCTCTTTTGTAGGTAGCATATCATTGGATCTTTTTATCCATTCAGCCATTCTATGTCTTTTGATTGGAGAATTTAACCTGTTTATATTTAAAGTAATTATTTATAGTTAAGGACTTATTACTGCCATTTTGTTAATTGTTTTCTGGTTGTTTTGTAGATCCATTATTCCTTATTTTTTTAATATTTATATATGTATTTATTTGTGCCAGATCTTAGGTGTGGCACGTGGGATCTTTAGTTGCAGCATGCAGGCTCCTTTACTTGCAGCATGCAGGATCTAGTTCCCTGACCAGGGATTGAACCTGGACCCCCCTGCACTGGGAGCGTGGAGTCTTAACCATTGGACCACCAGGGAAGTTCCCATTATTCTGTATTTCTTATCTTGCAGTTCTTTTTTTTTTTTTTTTTTTTTTGATGTCTTTTGGTACTGGAGTGCTTTGACTTCTTTATCACGTTCTCTTGTGTAGTTGCTACAGGTTTTCCCCCTGTGGTTACCATGAGACTTACATAAAATATCTTAAAATTATAACACTATTTTAAGCTAAAAAAACTTAACTTCAATAGAATTCCTAAACTTTACGCTTTTACTTCTTCTCATCCTCCTCATATTTTAGGTTACTTCTATTATTACAATATTCATATTTTTATGTTGTGTAATAAGATTATTGTTGTTATGGTTATTTTTACATTTATTTTCTTAACTTTTAAACTAGAGTTGTAAGTTAATTATGCTCCACCATTACCAATTTACAGAGTCTCACAATGACTATATTTACCATTACCAGTGAATTTTACACTACCTTTTCCTGTCTTTATTATGTTAATTGGTGTCCTTTTACTTTTACTCAAATAACTCCCCTTAGCATTTCTTCTAAGGCAGGTCTAGTGGTAATGAACTCCCTCAGCTTTTGTTTGTTCAGAAACGTCTTTATCTGTCCTTCATTTCAAAGGACAGCTTCACCAGGTGTAATATTCTTGGTTGACAGTTTTTTTCTTTCAATATTTTGAATATGTCATCCCATTATCTCCTGGCCTGAAATGTTTCTGTTGAAAACTCTGCTGCTAGTCTTGTAGAGGTTCCTTGTGTGCAATTTTTCTCTTTTGCTGCTTTTAAAATTCTTTCTTTGTCTTTGACAATTTAATTTTAATGCATCTCAGTATAGACCTATTCAGTTAAACCTGTTTTGGTCTTTTGGGGCCTCATGGATCTGGATGTCCATTTTTCTCCCCAGGTTTTCAGCCATTATTGCTTTATACATACTTTCTGTTCTTTTCTCTTCTCTTGGAATTCTCCAATGTAAATATTGTTTCTTCTTATTGTATTCTGTAAGTCTCATAGGTTTTCTTCATTCTTTTTTATTCTTTTTTCTTCTTGCGCCTCTGACTGGATTATTTCTAATGTCCTATTCTCCAGGTTGCTAATTCTTTCTTCTGCATGGTTGAGTCTGCTTTTGAAATTCTCTATTAAATTCTTCAGTTCAGGGCTTCCCTGGTGGTGCAGTGGTTGAGAGTCTGCCTGCTGATGCAGGGGACACGGGTTCGTGCCCCGGTCTGGGAAGATCCCACATGCCGTGGAGCGGCTAGGCCCATGAGCCATGGCTGCTGAGACTGCACGTCCGGAGCCTGTGCTCCACAACGGGAGAGGCCACAACAGTGAGAGGCCCGTGTACTGCAAAAAAAAAAAAAAAAAAAAAAACTTTAGTTCGTTATTTTTCAGTGCTAGGATTTCTGTTGGGTATTTTGGGATGGTTTCTATTCTTTGTCCAACTTCTCATTTTGTTCATACATTGTTCACCTAATTTTTTTTAGTTGTCTGTCTGTGTTCTTGTAGTTCACTAAACATTTTTAAGAGGATTATTCTGAATGCTTTAACAGTACAGATCTCCGTTTCTTTGAGGTCAGTTATTAGAGCTTTATTAGTTTCCTTTGATGGCATTATATTTACCTGGTTTTTCATGATCCTGATTCCTTATGTTGGTATCTGTGTATTTGAGCAATTGGGTTCCTCTTCCATACTTTACAGGTTTGCTTTGACAAAGACAGATATTCACCAGGCAGCTTGGTGTGGGTTTCTGGGCGTGTCTGCTGGTAATGTTCTTTAGCAGGAGGGACCTGCTATTATGGTCTGTTTTGGGGGTGTGGCAACTGTTTAAGCTCTCAGGTTGGGGATAGGGGTGGGGCACTGGCTAAAAGCAGTTGGATAGGACTGCTAACTTGGTCCCCTACCTAAGTGAGGCCATAGCATGGGCTCCACAGTTGCCTGGATTCTCTGCTCAGGCTTACTAGATAACTGAGGGTGGGTACTATATTCAGTAGTAGATGGGGCTATGAATTAGCTTCCCTGCCCTGGCAGGACAGCAGGATGGGACTCAGGGCCTGTACGTCTCATTGTTTGGGAACCTGAATTAGGCAACAGTGTACACTTAATTCCCTGGTCAGATGAGACCACTGGTTTTGCTCTGCAGATACGGAAAGGCACGGGTTGTGCTGTTGAAGTGCTACTATAAGCAGCATTGTTGAACGGGCTACGCAGCTTCCCATGTGCTCTGGTTAGGTTCCCTGGTCATGTGGGCTGAGAGTGTATTCAGCAATGAATGTGGCTGTGAATTAGTTTCCTTGCATGGGAGCAGTGGGAGAAGCAACTTTAAAGCTGGTAAAGCTCTTTGCTGTCTTAAGCTGATCCATGCCCTAAGCTCCCTTGCCGAACAGGACCACTGGCTATGCTCTGTAAACCATTGACTCTGTCTTCCCTTTTCTTGGCTTGAGCACCCCCTGGGTGCACAGCTTCCAGGTGTTCTTGAGAGCCCTCTGGTCAAATGGGGCCAGGAGCCACAGGGAGTGGGGCTGTGTTTCAGCTCCCTTGCCTGGGTGGAAAGGGGAGGGTCCACTCTAGGCAACTCTCAATTTCCCAAACAGGTTCACCAGTTGGGAGGGGCTGAGTGCCAGCCTTAACTCAGCTATGTTGGTTAATTGGCTGTGAATTAACTCCCCTACCTATTCACAGCAGGGGAACTCTCCACGCTCAGTATTGACTGCTCTGGGAGCAGTCAGCTCTGCCTGCCCACCTCTTGGTATGAGGGTTACTGAAGTACAGAGCTTCCAGATGTTCCTGCCAGGCCCTCTAGTCAGATGTGACCTGGAGCCACTCTGCACAGCAGCTGGAGGTGTGATTCAGCTCCTTGCCCAAGGCATGGCAAAACCAGCCTCTAGGGCCAGCAAAACTCCTTATTTGAGAATCCAACTCAGGCAGATCTGCACCCTGCTGAATTCCCTGACTCACAGTGTGCCACCAACTTGGTTTTGTGGATGAGCAAATCCTCTGGTTTGGATCTACTTAGGCACTGCAAGTGTGAGCTCTGTGTGCTGGTTTGTTGCAAGTCCCCTTCTCTATCCCCGTGAGATTCCTAGAGGCTGGGCTCCACAGATGCCCCTGCAATCCCCATGGTGAAAGGTCAGAGTAGGGCCTCCCACAGGATAACCCACAGTGCTGGAGGGGGCTGATGTCTTTTCTCACTGGAGGAACCAGAGGCTCAAGGGAGACTTTTCTGCATGGTGCTGAGCTGGCCCGGCGGAGAGGCAATGCAGTCAACGTGTAGCCACTTCTCTTACCCATCTAATGCAGTATGTTTTAGACTCTGTGGTTCGGTGGGGGGTTCAGCCCTACCCCCGTGTTGTAGGATTCTTTCAGTGATGTCTTGTTCTTTTTTTTTTTTAACATCTTTATTGGAGTATAATTGCTTTACGATGGTGTGTTAGTTTCTGCTTTATAACAAAGTGAATCAGTTATACATATACATACGTTACCATATCTCTTCCCTCTTGCGTCTCCCTCCCTCCCTCCCATCCTCCCTATCCCGCCCCTCTAGGTGGTAACAGAGCACCGAGCTGATCTCCCTGTGCTATGTGGCTGCTTCCCACTAGCTATCTATTTTACGTTTGGTAGTGTATATATGTCCATGCCACTCTCTCACTTTGTCCCACTTTACTCTTCTCCCTCCCCGTATCCTCAAGTCCATTCTCTAGTAAGTCTGTGTCTTTATTCCCATCTTTCCCCTAGATTCTTCATGACTTTTTTTTTTTTTTAAGATTCCATATATATGTGTTAGCATACGGTATTTATTTTTCTCTTTCTGACTTACTTCACTCTGTATGACAGACTCTAGGTCCATCCACCTCACTACAAATAACTCAATTTCGTTTCATTTTATGGCTGAGTAATATTCCATTGTATATATGTGCCACATCTTCTTTATCCATTCATCTGTTGATGGACACTTAGGTTGCTTCCATGTCCTGGCTATTGTAAATAGAACTGCAATGAATATTTTGGTACATGACTCTTTTAGAATTACGGTTTTCTCAGGGTATATGCCCAGTAGTGGGATTGCTGGGTTGTATGGCAGTTCTATTTTTAGTTTTTTAAGGATGCTCCATACTGTTCTCCATAGTTGAGGTATCAATTTACATTCCCACCAACAGTGCAAGAGGGTTCCCTTTTCTCCACACCCTCGCCAGCATTTATTGTTCGTAGATTTTTTGATGATGGCCATTCTGACCAGTGTGAGATGATATCTCATTGTAGTTTTGATATGCATTTCTCTGATGATTAAGGTGTTGAGTATTCTTTCATGTGTTTGTTGGCAATCTGTATAGCTTCTTTGGAAAAATGTCTATTAGGTCTTCTGCCCATTTTTGGATTGGGTTGTTTGTTTTTTTGATATTGAGCTGCATGAGCTGCTTGTAAATTTTGGAGATGAATCCATTGTCAGTTGCTTCATTTGCAAATATTTTCTCCCATTCTCAGGGTTGTCTTCTGGTCTTGTTTATGGGTTCCTTTGGTGTGGAAAAGCTTTTAAGTTTCATTAGGTCCAATTTGTTTATTTTTGTTTTTCTTTCCATTACTCTAGGAGGTGGGTCAAAAAGGATCTTGGTGTGATTTATGTCACAGAGTGTTCTGCCTATGTCTTCCTCTGAGAGTGTTGTAGTGTCTGGCCTTCCATTTAGGTCTTTAATCCATTTTGAGTTTATTTTTGTGTATGGTGTTAGGGAGTGTCCTAATTTCACTCTTTTATATGTAGCTGTCCAGTTTTCCCAGCACCACTTATTGAAGAGGCTGTCCTTTCTCCACTGTACATTCCTGCCTCCTTTATCAAAGATAAGGTGACCATATGTGCATGGGTTTATCTCTGGGTTTTCTATCCTGTTCCATTGATCTATCTTTCTGTTTTTGTGCCAGTACCATACTGTCTTGATTACTGTAGCTTTGTAGTATAGTCTGAATTCAGGGAGCCTGATTCCTCCAGCTCCGTTTTTCGTTCTCAAGATTGCTTTGGCTATTCGGGGTCTTTTGTGTTTCCATATAAATTGTGAAATTTTTTGTTCTAGTTCTGTGAAAAATGCTGGTGGTAGTTTGATAGGGATTGCATTAAATCTGTAGATTGCTTTGGGTAGTAGAGTCATTTTCACAATGTTGATTCTTCGAATCCAATAACATGGTATATCTCTCCATCTATTTGTATCATCTTTAATTTCTTTCATCAGTGTCTTATAATTTTCTGCATACAGGACTTTTGTCTCCTTAGGTAGGTTTATTCCTAGATATTTTATTCTTTTTGTTGCAATGGTAAATGGGAGTGTTTTCTTGATTACACTTTCAGATTTTTCATCATTAGTGTATAGGAATGCAAGAGATTTCTGTGCATTAATTTTGTATCCTGCAACTTTACCAAATTCATTGATTAGCTCTAGTAGTTTTCTGGAAGCATCTTTAGGATTCTCTATGTATAGTATCATGTCATCTGCAAACAGTGACAGCTCTACTTCTTCTTTTCCGATTTGGACTCCTTTTATTTCCCTTTCTTCTCTGCTTGCTGTGGCTAAAACTTCCAAAACTATGTTGAATAAGAGTGGTGAGAGTGGGCAACCTTGTCTTGTTCCTGATCTTAGTGGAAATGCTTTCAGTTTTTCACCATTGAGGATGATGTTGGCTGTGGGTTTGTCATATATGGCCTTTATTATGTTGAGGAAAGTTCCCTCTGTGCCTACTTTCTGCAGGGTTTTTATCATAAATGGGTGTTGAATTTTGTCGAAAGCTTTCTCTGCATCTATTGAGATGATCATATGGTTTTTCTCCTTCAATTTGTTAATATGGTGTATCACACTGATTGATTTGCATATATTGAAGAATCCTTGCATTCCTGGAATAAACCCTACTTGATCATGGTGTATGATCGGTTTAATGTGCTGTTGGATTCTGTTTGCTAGTATTTTGTTGAGGATTTTTGCATCTATGTTCCTCAGTGATATTGACCTGTGATTTTCTTTCTTTGTGACATCTTCGTCGGGTTTTGGCATCAGGGTAATGATGGCCTTGCAGAATGAGTTTGGGAGTGTTCCTCCCACTGATATATTTTGGAAGAGTTTGAGAAGGATAGGTGTTAGCTCTTCTCTAAATGTTTGATAGAATTCGCCTGTGAAGCCATCTGGTCCTGGGCTTTTGTTTGTTGGAAGATTTTTAATCACAGTTTCAATTTCAGTGCTTATGATTGGTCTGTTTATATTTTCTTTTTCTGCCTGGTTCAGTCTTGGAAGGTTATACTTTTCTAAGGATTTGTCCATTTCTTCCAGGTTGCCTATTTTATTGGCATATAGTTCCTTGTAGTAATCTCTCTTGATCCTTTGTATTTCTGCAGTGTCAGTTGTTATTTCTCCTTTTTCATTTCTAATACTGTTGATTTGAGTCTTCTCCCTTTTTTTCTTGATGAGTCTGGCTAATGGTTTATCAATTTTGTTTACCTTCTCAAAGAACCAGCTTTTAGTTTTATTGATTTTTGCTATTGTTTCCTTAATTTCTTTTTCATTTATTTCTGATCTGATCTTTATGTTTTCTTTCCTTCTGGTAACTTTGGGCAATTTTTGTTCCTCTTTCTCTAATTGCTTTAGGTGTAAGTTTAGCTTGTTTATTTGAGATGTTTCTTAAGGTAGGATTGTATTGCTATAAACTTCCCTCTTAGAACTGCTTTTGCTGCATCCCATAGGTTTTGGGTCATCGTGTTTTCATTATCATTTGTTTCTAGGTATTTTTTGTTTTCCTCTTTGATTTCTTCAGTGATCTCTTGATTATTAAGTAGTGTATTGTTTAGACTCCATGTGTTTGTATTTTTTACAGATTTTTTTCTGTAACTGATATCTAGTCTCATAGTGTTGTTGTCAGAAAAGATAATTGATACAATTTCAATTTTCTTAAATTTACCAAGGCTTGATTTGTGGCCCAGGATATGATCTGTCCCGGAGAGTGTTCCATGAGAAGTTGAGAAGAATGTGTATTCTGTTGTTTTTGGATGGAATGTCCTATAAATATCAATTAATTCCATCTTGTTGAATGTATCATTTAAACCTTGTGTTTCCTTATTTATTTTCATTTTGGATGATCTGTCCACTGGTGAAAGTGGGGTGTTGAAGTCCCCTACTATGATTGTTACTGTTGATTTCCCCTTTATGGATGTTAGTATTTGCCTTATGTATTGAGGTGCTCCTATGTTGGGTGCGTATATATTTACAATTGCTGTATCTTCTTCTTAGGTTAATTCCTTGATCATTATGTAGTGTCCTTCTTTGTCTCTTGTAATAGTCTTTGTTTTAAAGTTTATTTTGTCTGATATGGGAATTGCTACTCCAGCTTTCTTTGGATTTCTTTTTGCATGGGATATCTTTTTCTATCCCTCACTTTCAGTCTGTATGTGTCCCTAGGTCTGAGGTGGGTCTCTTGTAAACAGCATATATATGGGTCTTGTTTTTTTTTTTTTTCCAAATCAAGAAGTTTGTTGTTTTGGGAAGTTTTCAACTATAATCTCCAAATATTTTCTCAGTCCCTTTCTTTTTCTCTTCTTCTTCTGGGAACCCTATAATTCGAATTTTGATGCATTTAATGCTGTCCCAGAGGTCTCTGAGACTGTCCTCAGTTCTTTTCATTCTTTTTTCTTTATTCTTCTCTGTGGCAGGTATTTCCACTATTTTATCTTCTAGGTCACTTATCCGTTGGTCTGCCTCAGTTATTCTGGTATTGATCCCTTCTAGAGAATTTTTAATTTCATTTATTGTGGCGTTCATCACTGTTTGTTTACACTTTACTTCTTTTAGGTCCTTGTTAAACATTTCTTGTATTTTTTCCATTCTATTTCCAAGATTTTGGATCATCTTTACTATCATTATTCTGAATTCTTTTTCAGGTAGACTGCCTATTTCCTCTTCATTTGTTAGGTCTGGTGCGTTTTTATCTTGCTCCTTCATCTGCTGTGTGTTTTTCTGTCTTCTCATTTTGCTTAACTTACTGTATTTGGGGTTTCCTTTTTGCAGGCTACAGGTTCATAGTTCCCATTATTTTGGTGTCTGCCCCCAGTGGCTAAGGTTGGTTCAGTGGGTTGTGTAGGCTTCTTGGTGGAGGGGAGTAATGCCTGTGTTCTGGTGGATGAGGCTGGACCTTGTCTTTCTGGTGGGCAGGTCCATGTGTGGTGGTGTGTTTTGGGGTGTCTGTGTCCTTAAGATTTTTAGGCAGCCTCTCTGCTAATGGATGGAGTTGTGTTCCTGTCTTGCTAGTTGTTTGGCATATGGTGTCCAGCACTGTAGCTTGCTGGTCGTTGAGTGGAGCTGGGTCTTGATGTTGAGATGGAGGTCTCTGGGAGATCTTCGCTGTTTGATATTGCGTGGAACTGGGAGGTCTCTTGTGGACCAGTGTCCTGAACTTAGCTCTCCTACCTCAGAGGCAGTACCCTGACGCCTGGCTGGAGCACCAAGAGCCTGTCATCCACACAGCTCAGAATGAAAGAGGAAAAAAAAGAAGGAAGATAAAATAAAAAAATAGAGTTGTTAAATAAAATAATTATTAAATGTTTTTTAGAAAGTAATAAAAAAATTAAAAAAAGAAAGAAGAGAGCAACCAAACCAAAAGAACAAATCCACAAATGACAACAAATGCTAAAAGTATATTTAAAAACAAACAAACAAAACCAACCAAAAAAAACGGGCAGACAGAACCCTAGGACAAATGGTAAAAGCAAAGCTATACAGACAAAATCACACACAGAAGCATACACATACACACTCTTAAAAAGAGAAAAAGGGGGAAAAAAAAAAAAATATATATATATATATATATATATATATATATATATATATATATATATATACTTGCTCCCAAAGTCCACCTCCTCAATTTGGGATGACTCGTTGTCTATTCAGGTATTCCACAGATGCAGGATACATCAAGTTGATTGTGGAGATTTAAACAGCTGCTTCTGAGGCTGCTCGGAGAGATTTCCCTTTTTCTTCTTTGTTCGCACAGTTCGTGGGGTTCAGCTTTGGATTTGGACCCGCCTCTGTGTGTAGGTCACCTGAGGGTGTCTATTCTTCACTCAGACAGGACGGGGTTAAAGGAGCAGCTGATTTGGGGGCTCCAGCTCACTCAGGCCGGAGGCAGGGAGGGGTACGGAGTACGGGGCGAGCCTGCGGCAGCAAAGGCTGACATGATGTTGCACCACCCTGAGGTGCGCCGTGTATTATCCTGGAGAAGCTGTTCCTGGATCCCGGGACCCTGGCAGGGGCGGGCTGCACAGGATTCCCGGAAGAGGGTGTGGATAGTGACCTGTGCTCGCACACAGGCTTCTTGGTGGCGGCAGCAGCAGCCTTAGTGTCTCATGCCCGTCTCTGGGGTCCATGCTGTTAGCCGCGGCTCGCACCCATCTCTGGAGCTCCTTTAAGCAGCGCTCTTAATCCGCTCTCCTCGCGCACCAGTAAACAAAGAGGCAAGAAAAAGTCTCTTGCCTCTTCGGCAGCTCCAGACCTTTTCCCGGACTCCCTCCCAGCTAGCTGTGGCGCACTAGCCCCCTTCAGGCTGTGTTCACACCCCCAGTCCTCTCCCTAGGATCCGACCTCTGAAGCACGAGCCTCAACTCGCAGCCCCGCCCGCTCCGGCGGGTGAGCAGACAAGCCTCTCGGGCTGGTGAGTGCAGGTCGGCACTGATCCTCTGTGCGGGAATCTCCCCACTTTGCCCTCCGCACCCCTGTTGCTTCGCTCTCCTACGCGGCTCTGAAGCTTCCCCCCCCCCGCCCCCTCCCCGCCACCAACTGTCTCCACCCGCGAAGGGGCTTCCTAGCGTGTGAAAACCTTTTCTCCTTCACAGCTCCCTCCCACTGGTGCAGGTCCCATCCCTATCCTTTTGTCTCTGTTTATTTTTTCTTTTGCCCTACCCAGGTACGTGGGGACTTTCTTGCCTTTTGCGAGGTCTGAGGTCTTCTGCCAGCGTTCAGTAGGTGTTCTGTAGGAGCTGTTCCACGTGTAGATGTATTTCTGATGTATCTGTGGGGAGGAAGGTGATCTCCGCGTCTTACTCTTCCACCATCTTGAAGCTCCCCCCTGATGTCTTGTTCTTGAACAGTTATTAGTTCCTCTTCTTGTGAGGTAGAGTGAAGTCAGGAACAACCTATGTCACTGTATTGGTGATGTTGCTGTCCTCCAGTTTTGCTCTTAAGGCTTTCATCTGACTGGGTGAGACTCACCCAGATAATCAGGATTAATCTCCTTCACTTAAAGTCAACTGATTATAGACATTAACTTCATGTACAAAATCACTCAGGAATAGTGTTTAATTGAATAACTGAGCACTATATCCTATCAAAACTGACACGTAAAAATAACTACCACATTTCTCTCTTGGGGATCCATCCACTCAGTGAAATAAGTCAGACCATGTAAATGGCAGCATTTACCACATTAATGCTGGCCTGTAAGGGACAGTGTCTATAGAGCTTTATGATAATCTGGTACTTCTCTCAGTTATGCATTTCTCAGTGCTTTGGTGAAGAGTGTGCTTTTTGGGTTCTCCTACAGACGTTAATTTCAGTTTGAATAAGTAAGCTATAGATAACAAATCTGCTCTATCATTCTTATCTTCTTAAATCTTTACATTCTTCTTTCTATAATACTGAGAATTTTCTGGAATGTATATTTCATTCTTCATAAGCCAATCTTGAGTCAGAAGCACTCCCAGATACTAGAGCTAGCACACTGAATTACAAATCTCTGGAAAATGTACACACATTGATAAATTAGACCTAACCTAAAAAATTGAAACTCTTTTCCTATTTAGGACCTCAGGAATCTATTCTTGAACAATTTTTTTTATATTGATGCCAAATAAATTAACAAAATCTAGAAAATGTTTGCTGTAAAGCTATCTCATCCCATGCTGGGTTTTGGTTTTGGTCCCTGCGTATGCAGAGTCTGACTATTCTAAGTCAAGAGGCAATGATTTTGTACCTGTGTCATAAGGAGAGTGGGTGTTTGCTTACAAATTATCAGTAACTGCCTCATGTGAGGACTTAACAGTATCTCCAAACAAAGTAGAATCAGCTTTATAAGACTGGAAGGAGAGGCTGTTTCTGCTGACATGGGAAGATGAGTAGGTTTGGAGGGCCAGAGAGCTCAGATTCCTTTGAATCCACCTAAGTATGTTCATTCCAAGTGGGAGAATTTTTTTTCTGAAAACTTGCGCTAAATTGTGTAAGAGAGTTGATGACACTGTACTTCAATATGTATTTTAATTTGGTAGCCTACATAGTCAGCTTGTGCCTTTGATTTTTAGCTGTATCATACTAATAAGAGATCGTTTTACGGCAGGCACAGACTTCTTGATAATACCATTACCTTAAGCAAAGAATTTAAAAATCTTGATTTTTGTCTTTTTCTTCAAAGCATCCTCCTTTTTCCCCTCTATCCTTTGTTCTGTCTCTCCCCGCCTCTCTTTTTCCTCCCTCCCTCCCTTCCCATTTTCCTCCTTCTCTTTCCCCTTCTCCTTAATCTATATCTGATGGAATTACAAACTGCCAGTCCAAATTACAGTCTCTGTATGCCTTTTTGTCTCTGTCACAGCCCATTTTAGACATCTATTGTTTTAACAAAGTCTAGTCTTTATTTCAGGTGACACTGTATACTAATTTCAGTAACTTTCTTGGTCATTCATGCACTTTATTTTGCACGTTCCCATTTTCCAATGACATCATGCCATTACTGCCTTTAATCCAAACCAGGTAAAATAATCGCAGATGATCATATTAAGTGTTAACTTCTCCAAATATTTTATGTGTTGAAAAAAGAAACCACTTATATTCAGAAGAAGAAGTTTAATATAGAAAATTAGGTGGCTAGAACATCATTCAAAGGGCTTTAGGAGAAAGTTGTAGGTTTGGTCTATAGGCTGACTTTCAGATATATACAGGACTGACTCACAAAAGCATTATTTCACTAGAGGCCAATACTAGAGCTAAGAGTTCAAGAACACCCTTGGGGTTCTGATTCGGGCTTTGTAAAATTGGAAATAAGAAGCTGTCATGGAAACCCTATCTTAACATGGAGGAAGAAAGAGAATAGACACTTAAACATTGCCTCTTAACACTGCCTCTCTTAAGCCTTCCAAATATTAAACCAGTTCATATAACAGGATCTAAATCAGATAAAGAATCTAAGTTGCAACGGAGTCTGGAAAAGAGAGTTGACACCTTTCCAACCTAATAGGATGGTCGGTTAGAGGATGAGTGAGCCCTTATTCAATTTTTATCAGAAGTGGAAATCTGGGTGTCACCAAGATGGTGACATAGGAGGCTCCTGAATTCCCTCCTCCCATGGACACATTGAATATACAGCTTCACACAGCAGTTCCCTCTGAGAGAAATCTGGAAACTAGCTAAGTGTCTCCTACACATCAGGCAACTGAGAAAAACCAGTATCAAAACAGGAAAGTCTGAGACACACTCTCAACAAAAACCCCACCCCAGTCACAGTGCCATAAAATTGGGAGGGAACTCCCAACTCCCAGCTTTTCCCTGAGGAGTGAAGGGTTTGGGCCATACATCTAGAGCCCCAACTTTTAATGCTTCCTCGACCCAAGAGATGGGCCCCCAAATCGCCTAAGTCTGAAAGCCAACAGGGCTTGCATTCATGAGTCCCATAGGACCATAGCAATCAAAGAAGCAGTTGTTAACAGGCATGGGTGCACTGGCCGTGGCTTTCCCCCCAGGGCTCAGTGCAGAGAGAGCAGGCAAAAACATCCATCTCCCAGTGTTTTTCTGGAAGGAATTTGATTACATACTTACCAGGCTGGTAACTGAGGGTTCAGCTTCTAATCAGACTTAATCTAGCTGCAGACTGTGATCCTTCCAGGAGCCCAGAGGAGTCAGTGTACACTTCCCCTGCCTTCCTCTGTCTCCCTTCTGTCTCACTCCAACCATAAAACCAAGACGTCACCTTCTCCCTGGAAGGAGCTTGTCCACACATTTGATGTTCCAACTTTTGAGGCAGCCACTCCACCGAGGCCTGCAAGTCACCAGCTCTGATAGCCAACAGGGCTCAGCCTTCACAAGCACTACAGGACCATATTAAACAAAATAAAGCAATTTTCAAATGGATAAACAGACACTTCCTGCAGCTGTCCACCCAGGGCTAAGCACAGAGGGAGCAGGCAAAAATATTCACCTCCCAGTTTGTCTTTGGAAGGGATTTGACTGCATACCTCCCCAGCTGCTGCTTGAGGTTCTGGCTTCTAATCGCTGCGTGTGCTACCTGGGATCCTCCAAGGAACCTGAGAGAGCTGGTGGGCACATCCCTTGATATTCCCCCCCAGCTTCCTCCAACTATAAAACCAAGTGTCCATTTTCTCCCTGGAAGGAGCTTATCCACATATGTAGCACCACAACTGTTATGGCTGTCACCCAACTCTTATTGACTCCCAAATCTAGCACTAGGAGCTGACAGGGATTGGCATTCGTGAGTCCCAAGGGACTACACAAAACAAAAAAGCAGTTCTGTTTGGGCACATAAACAATTCCAGAGACTATTCCCTCTGGCTCAGCACAGAGTGAATGGGCAAAATACCCACCTTCCAGTTTCTCCTTGTTAGAGGCTGGACTGCATATTTAACATCCTGACTTTCCCAGCTGCTGCCTGAAAGTCGAGCTTCCAGTTAGTCTGCATTGGGGAGCTGAAGGACCAAGCAATTATTAGTCATCCTGGAGCCTGAACAGGCATAAGGACATTTCCCACGCCTTTGGGAAACTGACAGGTCTTGGCATATCCTCAACTTCCGGGAGCCACTAATTACCAAGACGGTGCCTTAGATGATCACAGAGGTTTGAGAGGCAACAAGGAGCTCTGGTCTGGCTAATTGACAAGGTTCATCTACACAAGGCCAGTTTGACAAGATGGAGAGAAGTTCCTGTTTTATCTAATGTGCAGAAACCAACACAGAGTTAAGGAAAATGAAGAGACAGGGTTATATGTTCCAACCAAAAGAATAAGATAAATCTCCCCAAAACCAACCTTAATGAAACAGATAAGTCATTTACCCAATAAATAAGAATTTAGATAAGAGTTCAAATTAATAGTCATAAAGATGCCCACTGAGGTAAGGAGACCAATGCATGAGCAAAGTGAGAATTTCAACAAATATTATTTGAAATATAATTTCAAAAAATATTAAAAAGTACCAAATAGAAACCATAGAACTGACAAATACAATAACTGAACTGAAAAATTAAGTTAAGGGGTTCAATGACAGACTAGATCAAATTTAAGAAGATTTAAATCCTGTCATGCATCTTCTGCTATCACAAAAGTATGAAACCAGAAATCAATTACAAGAGAAAAACTGGAAAATACACAAATGTGGATATGAAACAGAATGGCTCCTGAACAACCAACCAATCAAAGAAGAAATCAAAGGGGAAATCAAAAAATAACTTGAGATAAATGAAAATGGAAACAAACATTCCAAACTTACAGGTTGCAGCAAAAGCAGTTCTAAAAGGGAAGTTTATAGTAATAAATTAAGAAAAAAAGATACCAAATAAACAACCTAACTTTAAATCTCAAGGAACTAGAAGAACAAACTCAACCCAAAGTTAGTAGAAGGAAGAAAATAGCAAAGATCAGAGTAGAAATAAGTAGAGCCTAGAAAGACAATAGAAAAGATCAATGAAACTAGGAGCTGTTTTTTTTTCTTTCCTTTTTTTTTTTTGGAGAAAATAAATTGACAAATGTTTAGCTAGATGAACTAAGAGAAAAAGAGACAAATCAGAAATGAAAGAAGAGACATTACAATTGATAACAAGAAATACTAAGGATCATAAACTACTATGAATAATTATATGCCAACAAATTAGATGACCTAGAAGAGATGGGTACAGTCCAAGAAATGAACAATCTACCAAGACTGAATCATGAAGAAATAGAAAATCTGAACAGATCAATTACTAGTAAGGAGATTGAATCAGTAATCAAAAACCTCTCAACAAAAGTCCAGGACCAGATGGCTTCACTGTTGAATTCTACCAAAGATTTCAAGAATTAATGCCAATCCTTCTTAAATTCTTCCAAAAACTAGAAGAGGAGAAAATACATTCTCATTCATTTTATGAGGCCAGCATTATCATGTCACCAAAGCCAGACAAAGACACTAAAAAGGGAAGAAAATTACAGGTAAATATCCCTAATGAACATAGATGAAAAATGTCAACAAAATATTGCCAAAGTTCAACAGTACATTAGAAGGATCATACACCATGGTCAAGTAAGATTTATTCCTGGGGTGCAAGGGTGTTTCAACATAAGCTAATCAATAAATGTGATACATGACATCAACAAAATAAATAACAAATGTTATATGATCATCCCAATAGATGCAGAGAAAGCATTTGACATAATGAAGTATCCTTTCATGATAAAAACTCCCAACAGATTAGGTATAGGTAGAATGTGCCCCAACATAATAAAGACCATATGTGACAAGCCCACAGCTAACTTCGTACTCAAAGGTGTAAAGCTGAAAGCTTTCCCTCTAAGATTAGGAAAAAGATAAGAATGCCTACTCTTGCCATGTTTATTCAGCGTAGTCCTAGCCAGAGCATTTGGGCTAGACAAAGAAATAAAAGGTATCCATATTGGAAAGGAAGAAGTAGAATTGTTTCTCTTTGCAGGCGACATGATATTTTATACATATATATATATGTGTGTGTGTGTATGTGCGTGTGTGTGTGTGTATATATATATACACACACACACACATATATAATTCTAAAGACTGCCAAAAAACTAATAAAAAAATTCAGTAAAGTTACAGGATACAAAATCAATACACAAAAATCAGTTGTATTTCTATACACTGACAAAGAACTATGAGAAAGAGAAATTACGAAAACAATCCCTTTTACAAAAACAACCAAAAGGAAAAAAAAAATTAGGAATAAATTTAACCAAGCAGGTGAAATATCTGTACATAGAAAACTATAAAGTATTGATGAAACTAATAATATATAAAGAAAGAAAGCAGAAATAAATGTGTTTATTGTGTTCATTGACTGGAAGAATTTATATTGCTTCAATGTCCATATTATTCAAAGTGATCTACAGATTCAATACAATGCCTATCAAAATTCCAGTGGCATTTTCCACAGAAGTAGAAAACAAACTTTTCTAACATTTATGTGGAACCACAAAAGACCCCAAATAGCCAAAGCAGTCTTGAGAAAGAACAAAGCTGGAGACATCCCACTTCCTGATTTCAAACTATATTACAAAGCTATGGTAATGAAAACAGTATGATATTGGCACAAAAACAGACACATAGATCAGTGAAATAGAGCAGACCACCCAGAATAAATCCATGCCTATATGGTCAGTTATCAACAAAGGCACCATGAATATACAATGGAGAAAGTATAGTCTCTTCAATAAATGGTGCTGAGAAAACTGAATATAGACATGTAAAAGAGTGAAACTGAACCCCTACCTCATACAACACACACACACACACACACACACACACACACACACACACACACACACACACACACACACACACTCAAAATAGGTCTACTCTTGAATAAGACCCAATACCATAAAACTCCTAAAAGAAAACATGGGGTAAGAGTAAGATGCTTGCCATTAGTCTTGGCAGTGAATTTTTGGATTTGACACCAAAGCAAAGACAGTAAAGCAAAAATCAACATAAAAAGCTTCTGCACAGCAATGGAAACCACCAACAAAATGAAAAGGCAGCCTACCAAATGGGAGAAAATATTTGCAAATCACATATCCAATAAGTAGTTAATATCCAAGATAACAAGGAACTCATACAATTCAATTAAAAAAAAAAACTATTTAAAAATGGGCAAAGGAGGACTTCCCTGGTGGTCCAGTGGTAAAGAATCTGCCTTCTAATGTAGGGGACGCAGGTTTGATTCCTGGTCGGGGAACTAAGATCCCACATGCCACAGGGCAACTAAGCCCACACCACAACTATAGCTCACATGCCTCAGTGAGAGAGCCCACGCTCTCTGGAGCTCACGTGCCACAACTAGAGAGAGAAAACCCGCATGCCACAACTAGAGAGAAGCCCGAGCACCACAACAAAGAGCCCATGTGCTGTAATGAAAGATCCCACATGCCTTGATGAAGATCCCATGTTCTGCAACTAAAACCCGCTGCAGTCAAATAAATAAATAAGGAAAAATAAATATTTTTTAAAAAAATGTGCAAAGGACCTGAATAGACATTTTAACAAAGAATACATACAAATGACCAACAGGTACATGCAAAGGTACTCAACAACAGTAATCATCAGGGAAATGCATATCAAAACCACAAGACAGCACTTCACATTTGTTATGATGGCTTTTATCAAAAAGACGAGATAGCAAGTGTTGACATGGAGAGAAGGGAAATCTTTTGCACTGTTAGAGTATAAATTGGTACAGCCACTATGGAAAATAGTATGTAGGTTCCTCAAGAAATTAAAGATGGAACTACTATATGATCCAGCAGTCCCACTTCCAGGAATATATCCAAAGGAAATGAAATCATTATCTCAATGAGATATCTGTACTCCCATGTTCATTGCAGCATTATTACAATAACCAAGGTATGCAAACAACCTAGGTGTTCATTGTTCATTGATGGATGAATGGATAAAGACTATGTTATGTATATGTATGTATATATACATACATATATATGACACATACATACACACAGTTATAAATGCATACAATGTTATGTATATACACAGTGGTATGTATATCAGTATATATACACAGACATGATGTTATATGTATATATATGTATATACATGCAATGTTATGAATATTATGTATACATATACACACACAATGGAATATTATTCAGCCTTAAAAAAAATAGGGAAATCTTGCCATTTGGGACAACATGGATGAATCTGTAGTGCATTATGCTAAGTGAAGTAAGCCAGACAAAGACAAATACTGAATGGTATCACTAATATGTAGAATCAAAAAAGAAAAGTCATAGAAACAGTGAATGGTGGTTTCTGGGGCTGGGGCCAGGGCCAGGGGTGGGTGGGAGAATCAGGGAGATGTTGGTAAAAGGGTACAAACTTTCAGTTATAAGATGAATTCAGTGTGAGGATCTAATGTATAACATGGTGAGTATAGTTGTTAACACTGTTTTGCATAATTTAACCTTGCAGAGAGATTACAACTTACGTGTTCTCACAAAAAAAGTAGAAATTTATGCAGTGAAGACACGCCTTGTGAAGTTGTTTCGTTAAGGATTTGTCCTGCAGCCTTCAGTCACATGTGGAGTCATGTGTTGTTAAAATCCTACAATTTCTGTTGTAGATTACAGGATGCCTGGCCCTCATTCTGATAGTGATCCGGCTCTGTCTGTGCCCAGGAAGTAGGTGACCGGTAGACTGGAGACAGGACTGCTGTGAAGGGCACTGAGCTCATTCTCAGGACCTGTCTGATGTACCACCCAGATGATTAGCCTAGACAGGCCTCCCTATTTCATAGTAGGGATACTGACCATAGATCTGGCACATTAATCATCCTATGCCTCATATATGACACAGGACCCTAAGACACTTAAAAAAATTGGGGGCACCTCTACAGTGGTGGGATGGTAAAATAACTCTGGGGTTGGAGGAGCCCTGATTTGTGCATTAAGTGTTTTCAGAATGTAAGTTCTCCCTCTGAGATCATGGCCAGCCGATGTGGAGCTACCAACATGATGCCATTGAAAATGGAAAGAGATGTGCATAATCAGCTCTTGAGGACCTTCCAGGGAGGGCTCCGGCACCTCAGCCTTCCTAGCAGAGTGGACGAAGTATTCACTTAGGTACAGCTTTGGCTTGCCCTGGAGGCAGACTGAGGCCTGTTAGGACACTTGCTCAGTGTGGTTCTGAAGCTATTACCACTACTGGGTAGTTTTGGAGTAAAGGGAGAGGGTTAGAAGGCTAGCAGTGGTGTTTGATTCAAGGTGTTTGGTACAATCTCTGTGACTTCTGTCTGAAGAGGGATAGAGGGTGTGTCAGTCTGGGGTTCCCAGACTGGCTGGTTGGGCCACCTTTAGAAAGCTGCTGAGTACACACCCGATGATCCTTAAATCTAGGACAGCTTCTTTCCTTCTCAGAATTTACGTCAGTTCATTATAGATATTCATTAGCATCTCTATCTGTGCAGTGCCTTTCCATGAAAGAGCCATGAATATTTGAACCCTATATGCTTTTGCTCGTTATTGTGTTCCCAATATCTAGTAGTGGCACCCGAGACCAGCACATAGTGGGAATTTCCAAATAAATATTTGTTGAATTAATGAAAAAGTAAAACTGTGCACATTTTGAATAGAAATAAAGTGATGTTTGACGTCTTTGAAAAGTATAAAATGGGCAGAGAAGTTCAGTTCTGTCTAAAAGCAGTCTACCAATTGCTTGAGTCACTTACATGCCCATGAACTGCCCCCAGATGGTCCTGGGTTATATTACAATAAAATAACTAAATTATCCTTTTGGATTCCTTGTGAGCAGTGTTCAAATACAGATATACTTTCCATTTGTTCTGATAAATAGACAAATGTGTACCTTTTAAATCTTCCTTATAAGTCAGGTGCCTTTATATCCCTCTTCTTCAGATATTGTGCAACCAAATATTGAATGCAAAGAAATCTATCCTGGGTCTCAATAAAGTAATATTCCTTTCTTTTATTTATGATAAAGACCTTCATATTATTCACATCTAAGAACACAGTAAAATCTCAAAAGAATGAATAGTGAGAATTAATAATAATAACTATTATTAATATAAATGAGAAGTATTTTGGGTAATTCTTCAATTGTGGAAGGATTCAGAGGTGCCTCTTCGTGAGACACTGAACTTGAGAAGATGAAATCTACTTCAATGACTTTCTGCCCCCATTTCTAAATCAACCTGCCAATTTCTTATCTACAACTGAGATCATTCATTCAAAAATGTGTTATATAACTACAGTCTCAACCTGCCAATTTCTTATCTACAACTGAGATCATTCATTCAAAAATGTGTTATATAACTACAGTCTCTGAAGTCCTCTTTGCCCACCTTTAAATTGCTGTGATGCATAGACGGCTATGAATTTCTTCAAGGGAGATAGAAAAGAAATCTAACCAAAAGATAAGTGAAAA
Source organism: Delphinus delphis (assembly GCF_949987515.2). Lineage (NCBI taxonomy): Eukaryota > Metazoa > Chordata > Mammalia > Artiodactyla > Delphinidae > Delphinus > Delphinus delphis. The sequence goes on from NC_082686.1 coordinate 52,475,177, forward strand.
TTAATTTCTAAAACACTTAGTGCAAAGAGCCAAAACTAATAAAGAACTCTGGAACAGTAGATGACAACACCTTTTTGATTGATCACAATTTAAATATTTTAAGAAAAATTCAAAACAGTTTTGGAAAAAAATTTAGCCTTACACACTAGATCCATGCCACTCGTTTTGTGGTCTCAACAGTCTCTTTCTTGTGCTGTGTCCCCTACCAAAGATAGTAGTAATTGATTAAGAAACTTTTCAGCTGGAGAAAAACTGTCAAAACAGGTGAAAATCTTACAATAAAGGTTGACCTAAAATGGAAGCGAAGTTAAACTAAGGCTGGATTTCCACCAGACGGGAATATTGGGGCAATATTTTTACATATTAGATGAGGAGTTGATCTAAATGATTTATAAAGCACTCTTCCTCCCTAAAATTCTGTCTCCACATACAAAAATAAGTGATGGATGTTTCAGTCAGTGAACTGTATCATAGAACCCAAGTGTACCATAAAGTTACTTGTCTACATGTCGTGATGTCACTTTATAAGCTTCACAGAGTCATGGAATATCCAACCCTCTATTTAACAGATGAGGAAACTGTGCTTACTCCTGCTTTGTATCACCATAAAATAAAATACCTAGGAATAAACCTACCTAGGGAGACAAAAGACCTGTATGCAGAAATCTGTAAGACACTGATGAAAGAAATTAAAGATGCTACAATCAGATGGAGAGATATACATGTTCTTGGATTGGAAGAATCATTTTTGTGAAAATGACTATACTACCCAAAGCAATCTACAGATTCAATGCAATCCCTATCAAATTACCAATGGCATTTTTTACAGAACTAGAAGAAAAAAATCTTAAAATTTGTATGGAGACACAAAAGACCCCGAATAGCCAAAGCAGTCTTGAGGGGAAAAAAACGGAGCTGGAGGAATCAGATTCCCTGACTTCAGTCTATACTACAAAGCTACAGTAATCAAGACAATATGCTACTGGCACAAAAACAGGAATATAGATCAATGGAACAGGATAGAAAGCCCAGAGATAAACCCACGCACCTATTGTCAACTAATCTATGACAAAGGAGACAAGGATATACAGTGGAGGATATATAATGGAGAAAAGTTTCTTCAATAAGTGGTGCTGGGAAAACTGGACAGCTACATATAAAAGAATGAAATGAGAATACTCCCTAACACCATACACAAAATAAACTCAAAATGGATTAGAGACCTAAATGTAAGACCGGACACTATAAAACTCTTAGAGGAAAACATAGGAAGAACACTCTGACATAAATCACAGCAAGATCTTTTTTGATCCACCTCCTAGAGTAATGGTAATAAAAACAAAAATAAACAAATGGGACCTAATGAAACTTCAAAGCTTTTGCACAGCAAAGGAAACTACTAAGAAGATGAAAATACAACATTCCAAATGGGAGAAAATATTTGCAAATGAATAAACGGACAAAGGACTCACCTGCAAAATATATAAACAGCTCATGGAGCTCAATATTAAGAAAACAAACAACCCAATCCAAAAATGGGCAGAAGACCTAAATAGATATTTCTCCAAAGAAGACACTCAGATGGCCAAGAAGCACATGAAAAGCTGCTCAACATCACTAATCATTAGAGAAATGCAAATCAAAACTACAATGAGGTATCACCTCACACCGGTCATAATGGGCATCATCAGAAAATCTACAAACAACAAATGCTGGAGAGGGTGTGGAGAAAAGGGAACTTTCTTGCACTGTTGGTGAGAATGTAAATTAATACAGCCATTATGGAGAACAGTATGGAATTTCCTTAAAAAAACTAGAAATAGAATTATCATATGACCCAGCAATGCCACTACTGGACATATACCCAGAGAAAAACATAATTCAAAAAGACACATGCACCCCACTGTTCATTGCAGCAGTATTTACAATAGCCAGGACATGGAAGCAACCTAAAAGCCCATTAACAGACTAATGGACAAAGAAGATGCGGTACATATATACAGTGGAATATTAATTAGCCATAAAAAGGAACGAAATTGGGTCATTTGTAGAGACGTGGATGGATCTAGAGACTCTCATACAGAGTGAAGTAAGTCAGAAAGAGAAAAACAATACTGTATATTAACACACATATGTGGAACCTAGAAAAATGGTACAGATGAACTAGTTTGCAGGGCAGAAATTGAGACCCAGATGTAGAGAACAAACGTACGGACACCAAGCGGGGAAAGCGGCGGGGGTGGTGGTGAAGGGATGAATTGGGAGATTGGGATTGACATGTATACACTAATATGTATAAAATGGATAGTAAGAACCTGCTGTATAAAAAAATAAATAAAATTCGGAAAAAAAATTGCTGTAGAATTTCCCCCTTGTTTTGAAAACTTCTGAGAGCAGTTTACAAAGTCTGCCAGTAGTTGAAAGATGCTTTTTAAATGCACTTTAAAAAATACAGTGCACTTAGGATTAAATCACCACGCAGCTCCCAACTGTAAGGCAAATGAAACTACACATTGCATTTATAGGGTACATTGTATCCGGAGGAATCCCAGAGCACTTTATCACCTGCTTAGAAAACATCTAGGAATCAGCACACCTACAGTGCTGCCTGTGGGGCTATCTGGCAGCTCTTTAGCAAGACAGCCGAGCCACACTCAGACAGCGGCAAGGAGGCCCCAGCCTAACCAACCGCATGTCGATTCAGTGCTGTGAAGCTGGTATTACAAAGCATGGTCTTTACACTGGGACCAGCCATATGGGAAAGTATAGTATTTTTCTCTCATAGCACAATGAATAAAGCATGGGCTTTGGAGTCAGACCATCCTTGGAGCAGAACCCAGTTTGACCATTTTACTAGCTGTGTGACCTTGGGCAAGTTATGTAACTGCTCAAAATCTCAATTTCCATATATACATTACTTTATATAGTAAATGAGATGATATAAGACCTTAGCTCAGTGCTTGGGACATAGCAGATGTTCAACAAATCTTCATTTTCTTCTTTTGCTTACTGATTAGAAAAATCATCTTTTCCTTTTAAACAGTATTTTGTGCCTAAATTTGCTTTCTTATGCTCACCACCATTTTAGATACACCCATATACACACATAGTATATAATGTACATGTTATATGTATATCAGGATACTATTATTTTATTTTTTTAATTAATTTTTTTGGAGTATAGTTTCTTTACAACGTTGTGTTAGTTTCTACTGTACAGCAATGTGAATCAGCTATTCGTATACGTATATCCCCTCTTCTTTGGATTTCCTTCCCATTTAGGTCACCACAGAGCATTGAGTAGAGTTCCCTGTGCTCTACAGTAGGTTCTCATTAGTTATCTATTTTTTTTTTTTTTTTTTTTTTTTTTTTTTGCGGTACGCGGGCCTCTCACTGTTGTGGCCTCCCCCATTGCGGAGCACAGGCTCCGGACGCGCAGGCTCAGCGGCCATGGCTCACGAGCCCAGCCGCTCCGCGGCATGTGGGATCTTCCCGGAACGGGGCACGAACCCGTGTCCCCTGCATCGGCAGGTGGACTCTCAACCACTGCGCCACCAGGGAAGCCCCAGTTATCTATTTTATACATAGTATCAATGGTGTATATATGTCAATCCCAGTCTCCCAATATTTGAATTCATGTATATACATAAAATATGATGTGCAAATATGTACATGGAGAGACTTTCATTTGTTACTATTGCCCCGCACCCTGCCATTGTTAGAGGAAGGCCTGGAGAGAGAATGAAGCCAGCGAACGTGTAGAGGATGGCTTCCCTTAGGAGAAGGGGAGCCTTCTGCCTTGTCAGGTGAGGAAGCTGAGTGCAGGCGCTCATAGTGGGTGCATGTGGTAGTGGGAGTCTTAGAGAGTTTTTACTGATTGCTTCAATTGTCTAATTTTTTCAGTGAAGTGGAAGCAAAATCAGCTGAGAGTGAAGGTAGAAGGTTTGGGATGTTTGAGGAGAGAAGTGGGTAGAAGAATCTCCTAGACAACGGTGGGAATAAATGGCCAGGGTAGATATGGCAGGATTTCTGGCCAGGGTTACAGACTGTCTCGAGGTTCGTGGTCATGACTCTAAAGTGAGACCAGTCAGAATGTTTGTATTTCTCTTTTGCCATGTTCAGCTTCATCACTGCAAGCATGGAGTAGGCAGAGAACTTGATTTAACCTGGGCTTGAATTTAATCAGGGTTTAGTATGGCCAAAAAAATATAACAAGAGAGGAGCAAGGGAGTGGAGAGTGTGTGCAGGGATTATAATAATCGGCCTCGAATTTAAGCTGTGACAGGAGGGGAAAGAGGGCACCAAGCGTATGAGGGAGAATGACTAGATGGCAGAGTCAGTAGATGGGAGTCACTGGTAGGGTTGAGGGGTCAGGAGTCAGGATCCTAGGGGAAGATAATGGTCAGATGCCTTGCTACATGAAGTTGAAGTTGACATTATCGAGGGTCGCAGTTTTAGCCCTGATAAGGTTTCGGGTATGCCCGTTGGAGTGAGTGGCTGAGATGGAATAGAAGACAAGATAATTGGAGGGGAGAGGGTCAAAGTGCTAGGACGCTACTCTGTTGGAAGGATTGTTAACTTATGTATTAAAATCACTAAGATTTACATCAGTAATAGTGTGAGAGAGAATTTTATGCATCTAGGACTTATATTAAGAAATGATGGGGAATGACCCAGGAGCTGGTAAAGGACTGCAACAGTAAGGGGGAGGTCATCGATTTAATAAAATTCCATGAGAAGCAGAGCTTGTGGGATCTGATGGTCCTTCTTGACCTTTGTTGATGAAAATAAGGAGATCCGGGGGGAAATTAAGAATAACACATGATCTCACCACCCGGAGGTGATAGTATTTTAGAATCTGTTTCTGCAGATTCTTAAAGATACTTATCCATACTGAATGGAAGGAATAGTAGAGTCAGTAACATAAAGAATCTGTGGGTCTGCTGCCCTGTTTATCTCACTGGAGGCATCTATTATTGATGTGAGGAAAACAGTTACGGAGTGATCAGATAGAAGAGGAGCAGGGAAGAAAGGTTAGGCCACCCTCTCCCTCAAGGAGTTAAACATGGAAACTCCAGAAAAATTCATCCACTTTCTTGGTGCAGGCACAAAAATTATGTTCTGGAGCCAGTCAGAGCACATAAATTGTGGGAATTTGGGACTAATGTCCCTAGATATGGACTGAATATTCTTCTGCTACCTGTGACTGCTGATATTATTCTGCGTTATCAGATTTAGGAATTTTATCTGTTGGAGCTTTCATTCCCCTCGCCCCAAGTTCCCCCCACAGAGGCGGAGACTATTCAGTCCACTATCTCACATGGTGGAGAGCAAACTGGCTGAGGAGTAAAGTCATGCTCCCCAGTCAGCTCTATCAGTAATAAAACCAATCTTTTGACCTCCATCTCATGAGCCTTATTCTGCAAATCGTTCTGAAAAGTGGGAAGGGAAAAGAGGGAAGTTATGTGTTTGTCCATCCATTGCACGCACACACACACACACACACACACACACACACACACACACACACACTCTTTCTCCCTTATGTTTTCTGGCTTTAATGTCTGGTTTCAAAAGGTCTTCCCCGGGACTTCCCTGGAAGTCCAGTGGTTAAGACTCAGCACTCCCACTGCAGGGGGCACGGGGTTTGATCCCTGGTCAGGGGAAGATCCGCATGTTGTGCAGCACGGCAAAAAAAAAAAAAAAAAAAAAAAAAGTCTTCCCCAAAAGGAGATAATATATTTTCCCACAATGTAGTCTAGCACATTTATGGTTTCATCTTTCATATGTAAGTCTCTAACCCAGCTCAAATTTCTTGTATGAGATAGCAACTTAAATTTATACTTTTAAAATCCCAAAGCCATTTTTGGTAGCCTAAATTTTCCCCACTGGTTCAAAATTACAACATACATAGCCCAAATATTAGAAAAGGTCACCTTATCTTTTGGACATCGAATGAAATGGTGTTGAACTGGAAACCTGGAATTCCTCTACTCTTTGGATATTCTTGAGGAAATTTCTGTTCTTCTAGTCATCTTGGGCTTAAATTGAATGGTGTCAGCTTTTGTTTGTCTAAAAGAAAATTGTATTTAGTTTTCTTTTTTTTTTTTTGGAGGTTGCAGATTCTAGTTTGAGATTTTTTCTTTTATCACTTTAAAAATGTTATTTTTCTGTATGTAATATTTCTTTTTGGACAGGGAAGGAGCTACTGCTAAGATTTTTCTCTCAATATTTGTCTTTTGGAGTTGAAAATGTTGTGATTTGGTACGGTATTCCTAGTGTTTATGTTAGGATTTGTTGAACATCTTGAGTCAGTGTCTATAGTATTTACCAAATTTCAAATTTTTCAAATAACATTTCTCCACGTATTTTTTTCTATGCCCCTCTCTCCTTTCCTCTTGATTCTTCAATCATATACATGTTAGAACATTTGGAATTAGATCACAGGTCAACTGATGCTCCTTCTTTTCCAGTCTATTTCTTTATGCCTCATTCGGATATATGTTGTTGATATTTCTCCAAATAATATGTTTAATTTGCTGTTAAGCCAGTTCAGTGATATTGTCACTTCGGACATTGTGGTTCTCATCTTTAGAAGTTCCTTTTATTTTTTAATATCTAACATTTCTCTATCTAATTTTATCCATGTCTTTCTTTAAATACTTAAATAATGTCATATATAAATTTGTGATATACTTTTATGTTTTTTCTGGCATTTCTGTATCTGATTCCATCAATTGAATTTTTTCCTGGTGATGAGTTACGTGTTCCTGCTTTTTGGCATATCTAGTAATTTTGACAGGATGCTGGACATTATGATGATCACTTTGTTGAAGGTCTAGATTTTATTGTCTAACTCAAAGGGCTGCTGGGCTTTCTTTTAACAAGTAATTAAGTTATTTACAGATGAGTTTGACCTTTTTGAAGTCTTTCTTTTAAGCTTTGTTAAAGTGGGTCCAGAATAGCCTACACTCTGGGAATAATTCTGTCCTACTGCTAAGGCATGATTTAGCTGGGTCTCCACTGAATGAGCTGATGACCACTGAGGACTTTCCACTCTGGTTGCAACTGAGATAACTCCCTACCCACTGTGAGCTCTGGGAATTGCTCTCCTTACAAGTCCCTCATCATTCTTCGTTTTATGTTGTTGAGTTTTACTGTATGCATGTGAGGCATAGTCCTTACCAAAGATTCAAGGAGAAGCCTGTGTAGATATCGGGGGCAATTTTTCTGCATACTTCTCTCTTTTTCTGGAACTCTGTCCACAAATTTCTCTTGCATTGGTCTCCCTTAACACTGACCTCCAACTGATCAACTCTATAAGATGCTACATACTGTTTAGTTTTTACCTCTTTCTGTCCCTGGTCTGGAAACTGCCTGTTGCTCAGTGTCTGAATACAGTTGTTTTTCAAACATTTTTCTGGTTAAGTCTTGTTCTTGTTATGTCTTCATTGCTGGAAAGAAGTCAGAACTTTTCTATTAGTCTGCTTATTCATTTGTGTGTGATCTTTCTGCTGTTTTTGCTTTTCAGCTTTCTAACATGGCCTTTAGGAATTTCACTATAATATATTAGATCCATCTTCTAGTTATTCATTCTTTATATCTAGGTGTTCTAATTGGTCCTTATTCAAATTTTTATTGTTTTTTCATCTTTATAATTTTTTCTTTACCACAGTAAATATTATTCATATTTATTTTGTGCTGTTTTTCACGTTATCAGTTTAAAGATGTTGTAATTTCAAGATGTAAATATGCAGGAGTTTTCAAAACTTAGCTCTCCAAATTTTCAAATGATACTTATTTTCTATCTATAGTCTAGGTCGATACAGGTAAGCTTCCTTTTCAGTTCCCTGGGTTTATGTGCAGAGTTTTTAATAATCTGCCTTTTGCTGAGTTTTTAGCCCTTTGAGATCCTAGCTTTATGTAGGAGTCTCAAGTTTTAGCTCCTACTTTGCAAGGGCCCACAGTCCTATCAACTCTCTTTGCATGAACTTTATACAATAAGTCCCTCCATGATTCATTACAGTAACAGCCGCTTGGGCAGCAACAACATGAATTCTCATAATTATTACCTTAGTTTTCAGTTCACTATTTTTTTCTTACACCTTGAGATTTTCTTTTCATCCTTGCAAGCCCTGTTATGAATTCCAAATTATTTTTATTTTATTGTGTTCAGCATCTCTACTTACTTTGAGGAGGAAATGTTTCAGTTCCACAGTCATGTTGCCTGACCAGAGATTCTATATTATTTTCTAAAGCATCAAAAATGAAAATTGCTTCTCAAGGAATCACATATAAAAATGAGAGTCAGGGGCTTCCCTGGTGGCGCAGTGGCTGAGAGTCCGCCTGCTGATGCAGGGGACACAGGTTCGTGCCCCGGTCCGGGAAGATCCCACATGCCGCGGAGCGGCTGGTCCCGTGAGCCATGGCCGCTGAGCCTGCGCGTCCGGAGCCTGTGCTCCGCAACGGGAGAGGCCAGAACAGTGAGAGGCCCGCGTACCGCAAAAAAAAAAAAAGAGTCATAATGGTCAAGAAAGATTTCCCCACTCTTCTTTATCTTTGGAATTATCTATTAATTTTATTGGGGGAGGAATATATTTCTTACCTTTTTTGACTTATAAAATATTTTACTGAAGTTGAACATGCAGGGGTGTTCTGTGTTCAGTTTTTGAATGGCACTGTGCAAATTAAGGAGTGATAAAATGTAATTCCTAGTTTGAAACAGTGGTTTGTAAACCTGGCTCTATGTTAGAAAAATTTTTAGAGCTTGGTGAACATAATCTGAGATTGTGATTCAGTAAATCTAGGGTGCAGCCATGTATAAATGGAATTAAGTCTTAATCCTACTTCAAACATGTCCTGAAACTCATGGCCTCAATAATCTTGTGCCCCACCGAGTCTAAAATGTAGCTAACCAGCATCCAACTAGCCCTAGAATTTGTTGATAGCAAACAGAAAAATAACCATAATATTTGAATCATAACATTTTTATTTAGGGCATGCAAACTAGTGTTTTCTGTCCTGCTACCCTATGTGGTGGTAAAGTGCAAGTTGGCATCATTTCATTTTTGGAAGATACAGAAATTTAAAATTTTTATCCTGCTGCTATCTGGAGCTAAATGTCCTGCTTGTTTGTTTTATTCACTTCAGCTTATTTTAAATGGAGAAAAGTTTAAGCTCAATATATACCTGCTGAGTTCTACTTTGTACTTCTTTCAGAAATCTTATTTTCTAAATTGCTGTATAGTGCTTGAATTTTTATTTACAATTTTCCATTTAATCTTTTTTTCTCAAGAATATTATAAACTTCTTGGGGGTCAAATACCACGAAATAAATAGCCTTCAGTTTTACCACTGTGTCTAGTAGAGGACTAATACACAAGTACTCCATACATGTTTGATTTCATGGTCTTTATTTGACGTCCATTTTTCACATAATTACCAACTCCCTACTCTCCTCTCATTTCACTTATTCACTTTTTCTCACTGTACACTTTCTTAAAACCCTAGATAAATGTCAAATCTGGGGGAGACCACACTAATATATTAAAAGTAGTAGCCCAGAAGTAAGTACCTGTTCTGTTTATGAGTGAGTAGTTGGTATTGGATCAACCCATTGGCCAATAAACAACAAATAAGAAATGGAGTGCGTGTGTGTGTATTTAATGGTACTGGAGAGGAACTAAGCAGGAGAATAGAGCACAAACCAAAACACTGATTTAAATGGGCTGAGGATACCCATATGAGGGCTGCCAGAGGGGTACAATCCTAGAGAAAGTGGAGCCGTAAAGAAGAGAGGATAAAAATTCGTGTATAATTTTACCTTAACTTACTCCTAAACTGCATAAACATAGAGAACGATTTTACAAAACCAAGAAAATAGCAGCAGCTGGTACTTGAAGAGTTTAGTGGAGATCTCAGTGCTATTCAGGGGATATACAGATGTATATTCCAATCCTGTCAAATCAGAGCGTCCCAGTAAACAGCCATCCCCTTGAGGCCTCAAAAGGTCATATCCTAGGGTTAAGAGCAAAACTGAAATAGTCCAGGCCTATCAAAGACTAAAACTAACCTTAAAATATTAAGTGATCCAAAAAAAAAGAAAGAAATATTAAGTGATCAACCTGAACTCCAAATACGTTTAAAAAATATTTTAATGTGGGGCTTCCCTAGTGGTGCAGTGGTTGAGAGTCCGCCTGCCGATGCAGGGGACACGGGTTCGTGCCCCGGTCCGGGAAGATCCCACATGCCGTGGAGCGGCTGGGCCTGTGAGCCATGCCGCTAAGCCTGCGCGTCCGGAGCCTGGGAAAGGCCAGGCTTTCCTGGCCAAGTTCCCTCCGCAACGGGAAAGGCCACAACAGTGAGAGGCCCGCGTACCGCAAAAAAAAAAAATTCTTTTTTGGAGAAAGAAAATATGAAGAGCCTCTACAGTTTGCCATCCACAATGTCTAGCTTCCAATCAGAATTATAAGCCAAAAGAAAAAAAAACCCTAATAGGAGATACAGATATGATTCAGATATTTATGTTTTTCAGAAAAGGATTTTAAAATAAATGCAGTTAATATGTTCAAGAAAACAGAAATGTGTTTGTAGGTTCAGAATATTCTTGGATTTTATAACTGTAAGTCAAAGAGAAATTCAGTTTTAAAACAGAAAAACATAACTTTTGTAATTACCAAGAGAATGACTGTATCATTACAACGGAATAAAAAATTGGAATTATTTTTAAAAGTTTGATTTATGCAAAGGAAGGTGAAAAATGAAGAAACACACAAAAATATATGAAAACAAATAGCAAAACCATAGACTTAAACCCAAGTGTATGAGTAATTAATTGAAATTCTTTTGGTCCAAATACTCCAATTAAAAAACAAAGGTGAGTTTGCTGGCTAATAAGATAATTTTATATGTTTATGGGAAATAGACTTTAAATATGTAGAGAAGGAAATGTTGAAAGTAAAAGTATTGAAAAAAAATGTATCATGAACACATTAACCAAAACAAAATAGGTGTGGCTTTATTGTATAAGAAAAATAGGTTTTAAGGGGAAAATATTACCAGAGCTAGTGAGCGATATTTCATAATGACAAGTCAATTCAATAGGAATGTGTAACAGGTAAAATTTACATGCATCTAATACTATAGTTTCAAAACATATAAATAAGGTTAGTAAAACAAAAAAGGAAACAGAAAAAAACATAATTAACTAGATATTTTAATAATCAAAAGTGTAAATACATATAAGATGAAAAAAAACATGAGTAACCAACTTAATTGGCACCAGTTACGTTTATAGAACATTGTAGTATGCAATTGCAGGATAGACTGTTTTCAACTGTACATGGCATATTTATAAAAATTGGCTATACACTGGCATCAAAGCAAATATCAACAAATTTCAAAGGAGTAAAATAATTCACAGTATATTTTCTAACTACTTTAGAATTAAACTAGAAATAAAAGATAACTAGAAAATTTCATTTTTTGTAAATGAAGTAATATACTCCTAAATAACCAGTTCCACTCCAGAAAAATGAATGCATATGTTCATGAAGAGAATGTGTAAGAATGTACATAGCAGCTTTATTCATAATACCCCCAAACAAAAAATAACCCAAATGCCTTTCACTGGGTGAATGAACAAAATATGGTATATTCATACATACCAGTTAAAAAGAACAAACTACTGCAACATGGAACCTACCAGACAGATGGATTTTGTAGATATATTGTTGACTAAAAGAGACCAGACACAAATGGGTACACACTGTGTAATTTCCTTTATATGAATTTCAAGGACAGGCAAAATTTATCTGTCATTATAGAAGTCAAAAATAGTGGTCACTTCTGGAAGAGGACATAGTAATGATTGGGACAGCACATGATAGAGCATTTGGAGTGAAGGAAAGATTTCTATATCATCTTCTAAGAGTTAGTCACAGATGTGTGTGTGTGTGTGTGTGTGTGTGTGTGTGTGTGTGTAAATTTACTGTAAGCATGTTATACCCTCTGTTATAGACTGAATTCCAGCAAAACTTCACATGTTGAAGTCTTAACACTCTCAGAATGTGACTGTATTTGGGGACAAGGTCTTGAAGAAGGTAATTATAGTTATATGAGGTCATATGAGTGGGCCCTAATCCATTCTAACCAGTATCCTTATTAGAAGAGGAAATTTGGACATGCAAAGAGGCACCGGGGTCATGTGTGCACAGAGGGAAGACCCTGTGAAGAGGTGGCAAGAGGGTGATCATTTGCAAACCAAGGAGACAGGTCTTAGGAGAAACCAACCATGATGGCATCTTGATCTTGGAGTTCCACCCTCCAGAACTGTGAGAAGATAAATTTTTGTTGTTTAAGCCATTCAGTCTGTGGTGTTTTGTTATGGCAACCTGGCAAACTAATACAATCCCCAAATAGAAAATAATAGCTAACATTTTAAGTGTTTACTAAATGCTCATTTAATCCTCTCAACTTTTCTATGAGATAAATACAATTACATATTATCTTTATTTTACAGAAAATACTTAGAAAGGATGAGTAACTTGTCAAAAATCATGAGGGTAGTAAGATGCAGTCCAGTGACTGGACTGTATGTTTCCTGACTCCAAGTCTATATGTTTAATTCCTAGATTATGGGTAAATTTCTAGATCACATTCCCAGATTACAATATGAAGTTTCTCTTATGTAGGTAAGTAGTAGACAGCAATGGTTCTACAGAAATTTCCAGGAATGTTCTTGGACATGGGTACCGTGGAAGAGAAAATTCCAGAGCACAGGGGATTGCCAAAAAGAAGTCAAATCAAAAAGACCTCTAGCGCTGAGCTTGTGGGTGAGGATAGCTGCCCTGAGGGTACCCATCCTCTGGGTTAAGTGTCAGCAATAACGGAGAGACTGTTCACACTTGCAAGTAGATCCTTGATTCATTCCATTCTAACTCGTTATGAATGTTTCCCACCATATCCGCAGACCTTGAACTTGAAGTAAGGACTGTGTCTCATTTCCATTGTCTTATATGGGACACTGGGTAGACGCTCAACAAATAAATGAATGTTGAATTAAATGGAAAGGGCTGACAAATCGTCCAAAATGACCTTGCCCTCCTTTACACTTTTTCCTTGAAACTAGTCCTACTCTCTCAAATCTCTCATGGTGGAAAATAAATCACAGGCTCACATCTTACTTCAAAAATTCTGATGTTTTATTTATTAATGCTCATTAAATATGCTAAATCTGCCAAAGGTGCCTGTTGAAAATAAAAGCGTGATTCAGTAGTGAATTTTTGGTGCCATATTTTCTCTGTCCTTCTAATATCTTTATTCTCCTCTAGAGCTTTGTTTTATCTCTGTGTCCTGCATTCCCTTGCTCCCTTTCTCTCTGTGCAGTTGTCTCCTTGTCTTTTTCTTCCAATTCTTTTGACTTACTCCCTTTTGGGGCGACTGTCACTGGTTCAGCAGCTAGAGATTGATAGTAATGTTTTGTTCCTGAACTGTAATTGCTATGTCAAGTCGGCAGGTGTAGCAGGTTGTCACAATTTTAACGCCGACTAGAGAGATTTGCTGTGTGCCGATTAATATGGGGGGGTGGGTGGGAGGAGGGATGCCTCAAGTAAGGGTGTGACTGTCTCTCAAATGCCTCCTTCCCTCACTTTAAAGATGGACTCACTAACCATACACGAGCACACTTATTCACAATGGTCAAAGCAATGTATCCTTCATGATATTATTAATTGATTTTGAATAATCTTTTCAGAACTTTTCAAGATAATGCTTATTTAATTTTTACCAAGTTATTTTAAATGAATAAGGGGCTATAGTACTATTTTTCCTTATGGATAAGGAAACTAGGTCACAAATATTTTCAGTGATCTTTCTCATCATCGTGTAAAGAATCATGGCACAGCTAGTATTTCAGGGTATTTTCCATTAAATCAATTTCAGACTGTATATCCTTTCTCAACACACACACACACACACACACACACACACATAAACAGTTAATTGATGTAAAATTAATATAGAGAGGGGCTTCCCTGGTGGCACAGTGGTTGAGAGTCCGCCTGCCGATGCAGGGGACACGGGTTCGTGCCCTGGTCTGGGAAGATCCCACATGCCGTGGACCGGCTGGGCCCGTGAGCCATGGCCGCTGAGCCTGCGCATCCGGAGCCTGTGCTCCGCAACGGGATAGGCCACAACAGTGAGAGGCCCGTGTACCGCAAAAAAAATTAATATAGAGAGCTTACAATGATTTGGCTCTAATATTAAAGTTTGTCAATAAAGATCTTTAGTGTGGAATTTTCCGTTCCATTAGGCAGTGAGTCCCTAAGGTGGATATTTTTGAGTAAAGCACTGATAATATTTGACTTACAGGGAGCCAGAATATATATTTTAACCTAAGGGAAACTTAATTGTCTCTAAATATACTTTAAAAATTTACATATGACCAGAAGTTTGGGCAGTCTTGCAATATGTCAAGAATATGTCTTTGCTTTCAATTTACATAACTGAAAAATATTGTGAAGGCTATGAATTCCCTCTTAGAGTTGGAAGGAATGTTATGAAATGATCAAGAATAGCAAACAGCTCTTAGTCAGAAATCCAGGCAAGCTTGGGTCTGGATGGTACGTGGTGTGCATATCTCTTAAGATAACGAGGACAAAGCAATGATGTCGGGAAGTCCAACAGGATGAGCTCTTGAGGGCCCTTCCAGCTCCATCCATCTATGAATATAGCTTGTCAGTAATGCCTCAAATAAGTTCCCATTTAGCACATGGGCTTTAAAGATTTCTTCAAGTGGGTAGGTTTTGCAGTATGTGCTGTGGGTGTCTTAAGATAACATGAGAAAATGTAAAGCCCTCAGCCACTGCTTATCTCTAGGCTCCCAGAATGTAACACTTAGGGATTTATAGCAAACCCACTGCCCTAATGGAACAAAAGTTCACTCATCTTGCTCAGAACTAAACCAGGAAGTGCTTAAAGTTAATCTCCCTAATAACATACCAGAGGTGAACTGAAAGCTGGTGCAGAAGTCTCCCAGCAGTTCTGCCTTAAATTGTGTTGGCTTCCAAATTCCTGAATTGCTGAAGTTCAAGGAAATATACCCTTGTCTAAAAAGCGTCATGCATATTGCTTGTGGATTATTATTCATGGAGGTCCCAACAATCAGATTAGGTGTCTATGACTCATGGGTCATTAAGCTAGCTCTACCAGTTCTCCAATGTCAAGGAAATACAAGTTTTCAAATTCAGAGAAATGTAAGATTTGATTGTCTTCACAGTCCTGATCAAGAGGTTAAGTAGTTTATATAGAATATTTTTGCCATATAGCTTTATTTTTTTGTGTGTCTATTTTTTAGCTTTATTGAAGTATAATTGACAAATAGAATTGTAATATATTTAAAGCATATATCGTGATGATTTGATGTACATAGACCTTGTGAAAGCATTCCCACATCAAGTTAATTAACACATCCATACTTCACATATTTACCTCTTTTTTTGGAGAAAACACATCTACTCTGATAGCAAATTTCAGTTATACAATACAATATTATCAACTATACTTACAGCCCTATTTAGCTTCTAACCAGAAGTTTGTACCCTTTTATCAATACCTTCACTCCTCAGGGAGAAGCTAGGAGTTGGGTGGGGGGGTCCCTCTGGGATTGAATGGTGCTGTGCTGGTGTGGGATTTATGGTAAGAGTGTGTATTAGCTTTTCTTACCTGTTTAGATGTGTTTAGATTTTGTCAATTGTCCAATGTGTAGGAGTCACTTAACTAGTTTCTGGATTTCTCTCAGAGAGAGATGATCTGTGTGTTGCTGTATACTCAGTACATCTGTGGGAGGTGGGACAATCAGGAGCCTCTTATGTTG
The DNA here is from genome assembly GCF_949987515.2 of Delphinus delphis. NCBI lineage: Eukaryota > Metazoa > Chordata > Mammalia > Artiodactyla > Delphinidae > Delphinus > Delphinus delphis. The sequence continues at coordinate 52,491,051 of NC_082686.1, forward strand.
CCATTTTAGTGATGTCCTCCTCCCCAAGTAGATTTAGATTTGAAAGAATCTGTAGAAAAAATTTAGTTCAAACTTGATGTGTTGCAGGCAAGGAAATGAGCCTGGAGAGATGACATGACTTGCTTAGTGGTTCAAAAACAAAATGGCGGTCACTGATCTGACTTCAGTGAGAGTAGAACATTTCTCCTGTGTCTTTATGTGACAAGAAAGTTAATAGTAGAATGAGATCATGGACTGATGACTTCTGAAGTTATGGATGAACAATGTTAGAGGCCACAACTCTTTCTGGGGGGTTTTCCCATTGAGACGACCAAGTTTCTAGAATTTCCCCCTAAGAACTGGGATGAGATGGAACAATACGTGGAGGCAGTATATTAGCGTGGTTGGGAAAAAGTAGTCTATAAACAACCAGTGAAACAGAGTTCTGGTTCCTGATCTTTGTAAAAAGTGTAAATGATGTAAGAATATATTCTTTCTTTCTCTATTTTATTTACTTATTTGGCTGCACCGGGTCTTAGTTGCAGCATGCGGGATTTAGTTTCCTGACCAGGGATTGAACCCAAGCCCCCCGCATTGGGAGCGCAGAGTCTTAACCACTGGACCCCCCAGGGAAGTCCCAAGAATATATTCTTTAAAAAATGTAGAGAGAATCACCAAATCCATTTAAAGTCTTTTAAACTTGCCCGTAGATTTTTACGGTGTCTTGTGGCACATATTAACTCTTCTCTCTAGGTGAAGAAATGTGGACATGAAATAAAGTCTGAGGATGCTACAGTTTCACTTAGCTAAAGAACACAAAATGAGAGCATGAACACTGCTAAACTGTGCTGTGATTTAGCATTTTATCTGTGATGTTTTATCAAATCCCTGCCATTCTCCTGAGTAAATGAAAGCTTGAGTCTCCTTACTGATATCAGAACAGATTTTAATCAACAGTGGAGGGTTTGAATACTTTTGAATTTTCCAGGTGGAGTGGTAGTGTGTGATCTCTAAAGGGAAGCAAGTGCTCTTGTAGCAATCTTCAACTCCAAGTCAGTTTAATTTAAGGGGTTAATATCACAAAAGATTGAGAAGTCATGCGCTGAAGTAGTAGTGGTCCTCTGAGAAGATAACAAGAACATTGGTCTTCTCAAGGCGCTGAAGTGATGATGAGAGGCATAAGTGTCCTTACATGCTATTAATGTGAAAAGCAAAGTATATTCAAGCTGAATTTGCAGTGTCCTTAACATGACAAGTTTATAGCCTCTCAGAGATTAACAGCCTGGCGGCCAGAAGTGCTTTTGTGTTACACACTGGAGCTCCACAAATGAAACAGTTGCTTTTTTGATTTAACCTGTGAGAATGTTAATTTGTTCCCTTTCCCTGTTTATTGGCTTTTCACAGAATCAAGCAATTAACCACGTCTGCTGAGAAATGGCAGGATGTATCTTTTTCTCTGCCTCTTTTTAATATGCACAGTAAATTACTAACAAAATAAGTATTTTATACACATCGAAAATGGCTAGCTGGAATGACCCATAGTGCTAAGCCACTTTGGAATGCAGATTAAGTTCTGCACATTTTCAAGCTGCTAATCACTTTGCAGAATTTCCAGTGCACAGTGCAGCTTCAGCTATGTGATTCTGTTTACTTTGTTGATGGTGTTTACCAATTACCAAACTGTTCTTCATAAAAAAACAACTGGTCAGGAAGCTAACGTGTTTATCGTTCTGGCGCACACCTGCTGCAGGTACGAGGTGAAAGTAACTTGCTCATTTTTAGTTCCTTGTCCACAAAAGGATTGCTTAGATCTTTGCCGGATTGATTTTAGGTCTGTTTTTAATATCTAATGTGTAGATTGTTTTTAGGTCTGTTTTTAATATCTAATGTGTAGAGTGGGAATAATTGATGGATTATAACTCTAGCTCTTCTTGTGAATTGTCCAGTGACTCAGGGAAAGTTATTTTTGTTCTCTAGCTTATGAATTCTGTGTGCGAAGAGAAGACACCAAGTATATTGTACCCATTTCAACATAACCTTGAAAACAAAATATAAAATTTTCCCAAACCCAACGTGCTATGTAAATGTTTAATGATGTTAGCACTGATTAAAAAGCCCAATAGAGATACATTAGTCTTGCTTTTGACCATCTAGTCTGCCTTATTTTGCAAGAAATTCCAGATAAATAACATTGCCGATCGCTCTTGATTAGACATTTATACAAGTAAGTACCTTGGTACCGCTGTTTGTGATTCATGTCTGAGTAGCCTTAGGGCCTAGGTATCTGTGATTAATTTTCAGCAGAGATACCTTGTATATTACATTGGAACATTTCTTCAGGGAAACGTACGGTTCCTTTTGAGAGTAATTTCACCACAGTCACTGATATTCTGGGTAAGTTGCTGCCAGATGTTGCATTTCATGCCCCACATATTTACTCCATAAACAAGCTAACAAATGAGGTTTGAGTAGTTTACTGGGGGAGAAGGAGTGTCTACTGTGAAGGGAGATTTGGGGATGAGATTGGACCCTAAACTGTTGGGTGACAAAGAGGAGAGGATCTCTGATGAAGAGACTGTTGGGGATGGTGGCGGTTAGAGTTTGCAGCATGAGGGCTGGACAGATTCCAATTGCCAGGCAGGAAGTTTTTCTAGAGAAAGAAAATGGATCTGCCCAGCTCCCACAGCATCTTCCTAGAGAAGGATCCTCTAATGATGGCCACCTGCCTTTGAATACTTTTTTTTAAGTTAAGGACACCACCAAAGTCCATTTGAAATGAAATGATATTTGTTTTATCTTTAGTAACCCATTAACTGAACACTTTGAAACTAATAGTCTGCCAAGATAATAATGTATGATGTTTTTTCTCTAATCACTAGTTTTGATGATTGATTCTCTCTTTTTTTGTCTGGTCACCAGCATTCTAATTCAGTCTAACCTGTCCACTGTCTCCCAGCCCCGGCCAGGCTTCAACCTCAGGGCTAGGAGAAGAGAAGGTGTAAGATCTACTCTTTTCTACTACTCCTATTCACACTTATGTTTCTGATTCTTCAGGATTGGGACAGGGGAGGAAGAGTTGAAGGAAGCAAAATTATTTTTGCTTCACAAGTGCTATTGTAGTACATTTTTTATTTATTTCATCTGTGTGTTAAGTCCCTAAATGTAAACACTGTCATTGAGTTAATGTGTGTAAACACTGTCACTGGGTTATTGTCTTTTTTTTAATGGAGGTAGAGTTGACAATATTAGCTTTAGGCGTTTGACATAGTGATTTGATATTTTTATACATTACAAAATGATTACCACTATGAGTCTAATTACTGTCAGTATACCAAGTTATTATTCCCTATGCTGTACATTACATCTCTGTGACATTTATTTTATAAATGGAAGTTTGCACCTCTTCATCTCCTTCACCTATTTTGCCCGTTCTTCCACCCCCATCCCCTCTGGTGACCACTAGTTTATTCTCTGTATCTGTGAGTCTGTTTCTGTTTTGTTATGTTTGTTTAGTGTATTAGATCCTACGTATAAGTGAAATCATATGGTATTTGTCTTTCTCTGTCTGACTTACTTCACTTAGCATAATACCCTCTAGGTCCATCCATGCTGGTGCAAATGGCAAGATTTCATTCTTTTTTATGGCTGAGTAGTATTCCAGTGTGTGTGTGTGTGTGTGTGTGTGTGTGTGTGTGTGTGTGTGTGTGTGTGTGTGTACGTGTGTACATGTGTACACACACACCCCACATCTTCTTTATCCATTCATTTATCAGTGGGCACTTAGGTTGCTTCCATACCTTGGCTATTGTGAATAATGCTGCAATGCACATGGGGGGATGCATATATATTTTTGAACTAGTGTTTTTGTATTCTTTGGAAAAATACCCAGAAGTGGAATTGCTGGATTGTGTGGTAGTTCTATTTTTAATTTTTTGAGGAGCCATCATACTGTTTTCCACAGTGGCTATACCAATTTGCAATCTCATCAGTAGTGCATGAGGGTTCCCTTTTTTCCACATCCTCAGCAACACTTGTTTCTTGTATTATGTATGAGGTGATATCTCATTGTGGTTTAGATTTGCATTTCCTTGATGAGTAGTGATGTTGAGCATCTTTTCATGTACCTGTTGGCCATTTGTAAGTCTTCTTTGGAAAAATGTCTATTCATATCCTCTGCCCATTTTTAATCAGATTTTTTTTTTTGATTATTGAGTCATATGAGTGCTTTGTGTATTTTGGTTATTACCTCTTATGGGATATATCATTTGCAACTATCTTCTCCTATTCAGTAGGTTGCCTTTTTATTTTGTTGATGTTTTCCTTTGCTATGTAAAGGCTTTTTAGTTTGATGTGGTCCCATTTGTTTATTTTTGCTTTTGCTGCCCTTGCCTGGGGAGACAGATCCAAAGAAAATATTGCTAAGACCAGTGTCAAAGATCATACTGCCTATGTTTTCCTCTAGGAGTATTATGATTTCAGGTCTTACATTTAAGTGTTTAATTGATTTTGAATTTATTTCTGTATATGGTGTACAAATATGGTCTACATTCATTCTTTTACATGTACCTGTAGTTTTTCCTACACCATTTATTGAAGAGACTGTCTTTTCCTCATTGCATAGTCTTGCCTCCTTTGTCATAAAATAATTGACCACATAAGTGTGGGTTTACTTTTGGGTCTCTAGTCTGTTCCATTGATCTGTTTGTTTTGATACCATACTGCTTTGATTACTATAGCTTTGTAGTATAGTTTGAAATCTGGGAGTGTGATACCTTTTTTCTTCATTCTTTAGATTGCTTTGGCTATTTGGGGTCTTTTGCGATTACATTAAAATTTTAGGATTATTTGTTCTAGTTCTGTTAAAAATGCCTTGGGTATTTTGATAGGGATTGCAGTGAATGTGTAGATTTCTTTGGGTAGTATGGGTATTTTTAAAATATTAATTCTTCTGATCCATGAGCATACTGTATCTTTCCATTTACTTGTTTGCCTTAAATTTCTTTCATTAATGTCTTATAGCTTTCAGAGTATAGGTCATTCACATCCTTGGTTAAATTTATTCCTAGGTATTTTATTCTTTTTGATGCAATTGTAAACGGATTTTTTCCCTAAATTTCTCTTTCTGATAGTTTGTTATTAGTGTATAAAAATGAAGAGATTTCAGTGTATTAATTTTGTGTACTACAGTGTTGCAATGTGGTAATTATTTTGTAATGTATACAAATATCAAATCACTATGTCAAATAAATGTTATTTATTCTAATAGTTTTTTTAGTGGAGTCTTTAGGGTGTTCTATATGTAGTATCATACCGTGTACCAATAGTGGCAGTTTTACTTCTTCCCTTCCAATTTGAATGGATTTTATTTCTTTTTCTTGTCTGATTATTGTGGCTAGAACTTCCAATACTGTGTTAAATAAAAATAGTGAGAGTGAGCATCTTTGTTTTATTTCTGATATTAGGGAAAAAGCTTTCAGCTTTTCACCATTGAGTATGATGTTAGCTGTGAGTTTGTCATTTTGTTGTGTTAATGTGGTGTATCACATTGATTGATTTGTGAATATTGAATCATCCTTGGATCTCTGGAATAAATCCTACTTGATCATGGTGTATGATCTTTCTAATGTATTCTTGAATTCAGTTTGCTAATATTTTGTTGAGAATTTTTGCATCTATATTCATTAGGGATATTGGCCTATAATTTTTTTTGTGGTATCTTTGTCTGGTTTTGGTATCAGGGTAATGCTGATCTCTTAGAATGAGTTTGGAAGTGGTCCCTCCTTTACAGTTTTTTGGAACAGTTTGAGAAGGATAGGTATTAACTCCTCTTTAAATGTTTGGTAGAATTCCCCTGTGAAGCCATCTAATCCTGGACTTCTTTTCTTTTCTGGGAGTTTTTTGATTACTGATTCAATTTCATTACTAGTAATTGGTCTGGCCAGATTTTCTATTTTTTCTTGATTTAGTCGTGGCAGATTGTATGTCTCTAGGAATGTATCCATTTTTCTAGATTGTGCAGTTTGTTAGCATATCTGTGTAGTAGTTTCATGATTGTGCAATTGACTTTTGAAAAACACTGGTTTGAAATGCATGGGTTTACTTATATGTGAATTTTTTTCAGTAGTAAATACTACAGTACTACATGACCCACAGTTGGTTGAATTTGTGGATGTGGAACCACAGATATGGAGGAATCATGTATAAGGAGGGCCAACTATAAGTTGTACACAGATTTTTGATGATGTGGAGGGTCAGCACCCTAACTCTTGAAGTGTTCAAGGGTTAAATGTATTTCTGCAATATCAATTGGACCTTCTGCTCTTTTGTTTGTAATTTTATTTGGGCCCTCTCTTTTTTTTCTTGAAGGGTCTGTCTAAAGATTTGTCAGTTTTGTTTATCTTTTAAAAGAGCCACCTCTTTGATATTGTCTAATTTTTTTTGGTGTCTATTTCATTTATTTCCACTCTGATCTTTATTATTTCCTTGTTTCTACTAACTTTGGGGGATTATTTGTTCTTTTTCTAATTCCTTTAGGCATAAAGTTATGTTATTTGAGGTTTTTCTTATGTCTTGAGGTAGGTCTGCATCTCTGTGAACTTCCCTCTTAGAACTGCTTTTGCTGCATCTCAGATTTTCGAAAGTTGTGTTTCTATTTTCATTCATTTCGAGGTATTTTTTTCATTATTGTTTATTACAGGATATTGAATATAGTTCCCTGTGCTATATAGTAGGATTCAGTCATTTTTCTATTTTATATATAGTTGTTAGTATCTGCCAATCCCAAACTCATAATTTATCCCTCCCACCTCCTTTCCCCTTTGGTAACCATGTTTGTTTTCTATATCTGTGAGTCTGTTTCCGTTTTGTAAATAAGTTCATTTGTATCATATTTTAGATTGCACATATAAATGATACAATAATTTCCTTTCTCTTTCTGACTTACTTCCCTTAGTATGATAATCTCTAGGTCCATCCATGTTGCTGCAAATGACATTATTTCATTCTTTTTTAAGGTGGAGTAGTATTCCATTGTATGTGTGTGTGTGTGTGTGTGTGTGTATGTACACACACACCCCACATCTTCTTTATCCACTCATCTGTCAATGGCCATTTAGGTTGCTTCCATGTCTTGGCTATTGAAAATAGTGCTGCTGTGAACATTGGGGTGCATGTATCTTTTCAAATTACAGTTTTCTCCAGATGTATGCCCAGGAATGGGGTTGCAGGATCATAGGGTAACTCTATTTTTAGTTTCTTAAGGAACCTCCATACTGTTTTCCATAGTGGCTGCACCAATTTACATTCCCACCAACAGTGTAGGAGGGTTCCCCGTTCACCACACCCTCTCCAACATTTATTATTTGTAGACTTTTTAGTGATGGCCATTCTGAGTGGTGTGAGGTGATATCTCATTGTAGTTTTGATTTGCATTTCTCTAATAATTAGCAATGTTGATTATCTTTTCATTTGCCTCTTGGCCATCTGTATGCCTTCTTTGGAGAAATATCTTATTTAGGTCTTCTGCCCATTTTTTGATTGGGTTTTTTTTTTTTTTTTTTTTTTTTTTATTGAGTTGTATGGGCTGTTTGTGTGTTTTGGAAATTAAGCCCTTGTCAGTCGCATCATTTGCAAGTATTTTCTTGCATTCTGTGGGTTGTCTTTTTGTTTTGTTTATGGTTTCCTTTGCTGTGCAAAAACTTGTAAGTTTCATTAGGTCCCATTTGTTAATATTTGCTTGTATTTCTATTGCCTTGGGAGGCTAACCTAAGGAAACACTGCTACGATTTAAGTCAGAGAATGTTTTGCCTATATTCTCTTCTAGGAGTTTTATGGTGCCGTGTCTTATATTTAAGTCTTTAAGCCATTTTGAATTTATTTTTGTGTAGGGTGTGAGGAAGTGTTCAAACTTCATTGATTTACATGTGGCTGTCTAGCTTTCCCAATCACTTGCTGAAGAGATTCTTTTCTCCACTGTATATTCTTGCCTCCTTTGTCAAAGAGTAATTGACCACAGGTGTGAGAGTTTATTTCTAGGCTCTCTATTCTGTTCCATTGATCCATAGGTTTGTTTTTGTGCCAGTACCACACTGTTTTGATCATTGTGTCTTTGTAGTATTGTCTGAAGTCTGGGAGGGTTATGCCTCCAGCTTTGTTTTTTTTCCGCTCAGGATTGGTTTTGCAATTTCGGGTCTTTTATGGCTCCATATAAATTTTAGGATTATTTGTTCTAGTTCTGTGAGAAATGTCATGGGTAATTTGATAGGGATCACATTAAATCTGTAGATTGCTTTGGGTAGCATGGCCATTTTAACAGTATTAATTCTTTCAATTCAAGAGCATGGGATATATTTCCATTTCTTTGAATCATATTAAGTTTCCTTTATCAGTGTTTTATAGTTCTTAGCATATAAGTCTTTCACCTCCTTGGTCAGGTTTATTCCTAAGTATTTTGGTTTTTTGGATGCAATTTTAAAAGGGATTGTTTTTTACTTTCCCTTTCTGGTATTTCATTGTTAGTGTAAAGGAATGCAGCAGATTTCTGTAGGTTAATCTTGTATTCTGTTACCTTGCTGAATTCATTTATCAGTTCTAGTAGTTTTTGTGTGAAGGCTTTAGGGTTTTCTATATATAGTATCATTTCATCTGCACGTAATGACAGTTTTACCTCTTCGCTTCCAATTTGGATACCTTTTATTTCTTTTTCTTGTCTGATTGTTGTGGCTAGAACTTCCAATACTATGTTGAATAGAAGTGGTGAAAATGGGCATCCTTGTCTTTCTCCAGATTTTAGTGGGAAGGCTTTCAGGTTTTCATTGTTGAGTATTATGTTGGCTGTGGGCTTGTCATAAATTGCTTTTATTATGTTGGGATATGTTCCCTCTATACCCACTTTGGTGAGAGTTTTTATCATGAATAGGTGTTGAATTTTATCAAATGCTTTTTCTGCATCTATTGAGATGATCATATGGTGTTTGTCTTTTTTTGATGTGATGTATCACACTGATTGATTTGCATACGTAGAGCCATCCTTGTGACCCTGGAATGAATCCAACTTGATCACAGTGTATGATCATTTTTATGTGTTGTTGGATTCAGTTTGCTAATATCCTGTTGAGAATTTTTGCATCTTTATTCATCAAAGTTATTGGCCTGTAATTTTCTTTTGTTCTTTTGGTGGTATGTTTGTCTGGTTTTGGTATCAGTGTAATGGAGGCTTCATAGAATGACTTTGGGATGTTCCCTCCTCTTCAGTCTTTTAGAAGAATGAGAAGGATCAGTATAAGTTCTTCTTTGCATGTTTGGTAGAATTCCCCACTGAAGCCATCTGGTCCTGGACTTTGGTTTGCAGCAAGTGTGTGTGTATATCTATCTATCTATCTATCTATCTATCTATCTATATTTAAATTACAGATTCTATTTCACCTCTAGTGATCAGTCTGTTCAAATTATCTCTTTCTTCCTGATTCAGTTTTGGTAGGCTCTATGTTTCTAGAAATTTGTCCATTTCTTCTAGGTTGTCCAATTCTTTGGCGTATAACTGTTCATAGTATTCTCATATAGTTTTTTGTACTTCTGTGGTATCTCTTGTTATTTCTCCTCTTTCACTTCTTATTTTGTTTCTTTGGGACTTCTCTCTTTTCTTTTTGGTGAGTCTGGCCAGATCTTTATCGATTTTGTTTACCCTTTCAAAGAATCATCTCTTGGCTTTAATGATTTTTTCTATTGTTTTATTAATCTCTATTTATTTCTTCTCTGATCTTTATTATTTCCTTTCTTTCACTGACTTAGGTTTTTTGCTTTTGTTTCTTCTTTTTCTAATTCTTTTAGGTGGTAGGTTACATTGTTTATTTGAGATTTTTCATGTTTTATGAGGAAGGCCTGTATTGCTATGAACTTCCCTCTAAGGACTGCTTGTGCTGCATCCAATAGATTTTGTATGGTTGTGTTTTTCAAGGTTTTTTTAAATTTCCTTTTCCATTTCTCCAGGGACTCATTGTTTTTTCAGTAGCATGTTGTTTAGTCTCTATGTGTTTTTGTCTTTTCCAGTATTATTCTTATAACTGATTTCTAGTTTCATACCATTGTGGTCTGAAAAGATGCTTGGTATGATTTCAGTCTTCTTAAATTTATTGATAATTATTTTGTGGCCTAGCATGTGATCTGTTATGAAGACTGTTCCATGTGTACTTGAAAAGAATGTGTATTCTACAGTTTTGGGGTGGAATGTTCCATATATATACATATACATACATATAGACATACATATATACACACATATATATATACATACATATATATACACACACACATGTACACACACATATATATATATATATATTTTATTTGCTCTAGTGTATCATTTAAGGTCAGTATTTCCTTATATACTGTCTGGATGATCTTTCCATTGCTATATGTGGAGTGTTAAAATTCCCTAGTATTACTGTATTACTGTCAATTTCTCCCTTTATGTCTGTTAACATTTGCTTTATATACTTAGGTGCTCCTGTGTTGGGTGCATAAATATTTCTGAATGTTATATCCTCTTCTTGGATTGACCCCTTTATCATTATGTAATGCCCTTCCTTGTATTTTCTTATAGTCTTTGTTTTGAAGTCTGTTGTCTAATATAATATTGCTACCTCAGCATTCTTTTTGTTTTCATTTACATTGAATATGTTTCCATCTTTTCACTTTGTGTGTTTTTAAGTGAGTTGTAAAGTGAGTGAAATGAGTCTCTTGTAGGCAGCATATAGACGGTTCTTGTTTCTTTATCCATTCAGCCAACCTGTGTCTTTTGACTGGAGCATTTAGTCCATTGATATCTAAAGTGATTGTCAATAGGTATGTCCTTATTGCTGTTGTGTTCAAGTTTTCTGGTTGCTTTTGTAATTCTGTTCTTTTTTCTTCTTTAAATCTCTACTCTTGTGGTTTGATGACTCTCTTTAATGTTATATTTAGGTTCTTTTATCTTTATTTTTTAATATATCTATGGTAGGTTTTTGCTTTGTGGTTACCATGAGGTTCACGTCTGTTTGTCTGTTTTAAGCTGGTAGTCACTTAAGTCTAACATATTCTAAAAGCTCTAGGATTTTTTATTACCACCCCTCCAATATTTTATGTTTTTGACATATTTTATATCTTTTTTATTTTATATATCTCTTAAATTAACTATTTATTGTAGTGATAGCTGATTTTTTGAATTTGTCTTTTAACCTTCATACTAGCTGTTTAAGTGGTTGATCCACTGCCTTTACTATGTATTTGCCTATATCAGTGATATATTTTTAAAATATATTTTCTTATTTCTGGCTATATCCTTTTCTCTTTCCCTTAAAGAAGACCCTTTAACATTTCTTGTGAGGCTGTTTTAGTGGTGATGGCTCTTAGTTTTTGCTTGTGTGGGAAATTCTGTCTTTCCTTCAGTTCTCAAGTGATAACCTTGCCAAATAGGGAATTCTTGGCTGTAGGTTTTATTTTCTTCTTTTTAGCACTTGAAGTATATCATGGCACTCCTACTGATCTGCACAATTTCTGCTGAAAAATCAGCCTTATGGGGGTTCCCTTGTATGGTTTTCTCTTGCTGCTTTTAAAATTTTCTCTTTTCACTGGATTACTATCTGACACAAAAGATATTCACTGGCAGGGTTCCCTCATGCCTGGTCCAGTGGCATACATCTAAAGTCTTTTAATGCTTGGCTTATTGTGCCTGAGAGGCAGCCTTCTTGTGTCAAGATGGCTTAAGGTCAGCTGCCTCAACAGGGGTCTGCTTGTCTTGTAAGAATGTGTGTCCTTGCCCTCCCAGTGGTGAGGCTGTTTCTCAGGTCATTCATTGCAAGTCCCTCTTGACCGTTTTGTTTTCACTCTGCTCAAATACTCCCAGATGGCACATCAGTCCACGGTGTAAGTAGGCATTCAGTAGAATAAAATGAGTTTCTTAATCTCTGTAATTGACTTTTTTCTGCAAATAACATTACTTGGATTAGGAGAGGTGGATTCAGTCCATAACATTCTCACCCATTACTCACTTCTCCCAGGTCAGTCATCTTCTGTGTATATATTTTGAAGGCTGTGGATGAGAGTTCTGCTACCAGCTTCTCAATGAGTCCTGCAGAAGTTCGCTGGGTGGGTTTGTAGAATATAGAGGCATTTAGTTAGTACCTGTGGTTTTCAGCATTGGGGCTATAGCCTCATTTTAGGGAAAATCTTCTTCTACCTCTGGTTTAGTATGAAGTGACTAAAGGAACCCAGTAGTTATGCCACTTTTCTCTGTATCCCAAAGACAAAATTATTTGTTGTGCTTGAACTAGATTTTAAACTTAAAAAAAAAAAGCTTTCATCTGTTAATAAAATAGCTTCTGAGTATTTGGTCTAGGTGGTGGTCAATGCGGAAGAAAGCAGCTCTGGAGGAGCCCAGACTAACGTTGGTGATCTAGCCATCTCACCACCTCTAATCTCTACCTTCATTGTATTGGGCTTTGTGTAGCAACTACAGAAGAGTGCACGATGATAGTAAATGTTTTACATGAAAAACTCAACTTTGCAATTTGTCAGTAGAATGTGTAGCTCATTACCTTTCAAAGTTTTAAATTTTCTCAGTTTAGCCAGAACAAACTTGTTATACTGTTGTCTACCTTTTGCTATGTGAAATGAAAGGATAAATCTGACATGCTTTTCTTTGCCATCTACTCTGGGGGTCCTGGGAGATGAAATGTGGCTTAAGTTCTTTAGGGTATGTGGTAATTAGAGCTGCCATTTATTGAGCATTCAATGGTACTAGACATGTTCTAAGTTCTTTATCAGTATTCACTCACTGAGCCTCCTATAAATCCTTTACGGTGGGTTTGGTTGCTATTCTTATTTTACAGACGAGGTAACTGATGCACTAAGAGGTTAGGACACCTGTCTAAGGTCATATAACTTGGAAGGAGCAGATATAGGAATTGATCTTAGGCAGTCTGGCTCCAGAGCCTGCACTCTTAACCACTGTTACATTGCCATGGGAATATGTGAGCAGTAGTCTCTTGAACAGACATGTTTGTCATAACCTCTTTATGAAGAATTAAGTATTCTCTTAGCCTCTCAAGTTACTAAAAGGTAGAATAAATTAAAAAAAATTAAATCTTCAAATTTTAAAACCTCCTAGCTTTTACTTTGTGAATGATTTATTTTTGTTATGAAATAACTTTTGCTCCCCATCCAAACAGTGAAGAAAAACTAAGGCATCTACTGTAATCACGTTAGTGAGTAGGCTTTTGTATTTCCTAGTCCATGGGTGGAGAAAGACGAATCAAAGAGATGGCATTCCACACAGCTAGTTGCAGAGCTTTACTAAGCTTTCAGGACTGTTTCCACTGTTGGCTGCTTAAGAGTGCCATTTCCATTTATTCGAAACGTTTTATTGTTTACTATGTGCTAGGCTCTATATTAGGAGCTTGGGACACAGACATATATTAGACTAAAGAAGTTCAGTCTAGTTGGGGCCATCTGTAGAATGAAGTAATTGCAAAAACTACATGGTAAGCATTAGAATATTGGTGCCGTGTGAGATGTAGATGATATGCTCAACTTGACATGTGGGATAAGATAGGAAATGCTTCACAGAGGAAATGATTGAGCTGGGTTTTGAAGAATGAATAGTCCAGGCTGGAAAAAGGGAAAGGAATATTCAGACGGACTAGCAAGTACAAAACATGGAGCTCATTTGGGCAGCTGCCAGCTCAGCAGAGGTGAAGAGGGTCTGGAGTGGGAGATGAGTAGAAAGAGGAATGCAGAGAAGGAATCCCTACCATAGAAAGTCATCAGGAGTTTTAATTTCAGAAACTTCATTCTGTCTTGCACTAGAGCCATAGAGGTCAATTGCAGGCTATTTAAAATTCTAGGGCAGTCAAAATTCAGACCCAAAAGAGGGTGGTGGCAGTAAGGATGAAAAAGAAGCAAAAACAGGTAGTTAAGAATACTGCCCAGATTCCCTTGAAAAAAATCAAACAAAAGAGGGACATGAAAGAAAGCCATGAAAATTAAATTTCCCTTAGTTTACTGCCTGATGATTTGATGTGGCAATTCCTGTTAGACACACCCTAATTTCTCTGGGCATTTTCATGGATATTAGCATCTCTGACCTCCAGCAAGTGATTTCTAATCCTGTGGTTCCTAGGATCTGAGAGTGACTGGCATGGTCCTTCACCTTCAGACATCAGTATACCCTTCCTAGTCTCTTCTGTGTTCCGTAGGCCCTACTACTTTGCCTAAATAAGTGTTTTATCATGTGTGCTGTTCCTGTTTGAAAAGCTTTACCTCCAGGGTTCTTTCTTAACAGCAAAAACCTTGCTTCTCTTTCAGGCTGACAAAATGCTAATCAGCCTTATCATTTGTCTAGCTTACCAGAAGGAACGCATCATACCCTGCTTTACTTTCACAGTCCTAGAAGAGGCATGTGGTAGTTGAAAGGATTAAATGCTTTATTTACTTTCTTTTTCTTGGTCTCCCTCCCTCCCATCCTCCCTATCCCACGCCTCTAGGTGGTCACAAAGCATTAAATGCTTTGATACTAAGTTCCTTGCATATGTTAAGGGCCCAGTATAGTTCTTCTGCACTTACCATAAGCACATAATGCCAGTACAATGTGGTAACTTATGTACAGTACTTATTGTATTGGAATTACGTGCTTGTATCTTCCATTTAATTATGTGTGCTTTGAAGCACTACTATGCATGAGATTTTGCATGTACCAATGATTTTCACAACATTCTGCTATGGTTCCTGATATAAAAGCACTTATTAACATGTTTATCGCCATTGTTCTCTCCCTAATATGTACTGGCCAGTAACAAATGATTAGAAAAATCAATGTAAAGAATAAATGTTACTGTTGGTTAAGAATGAACAATTATATGGTATGTCATCAGAAGACCGTCAGCCTTTCCCAGATATGATGTTTCTTACTCAGAACCTTAATATAGCTTTGACTTTCAGTTCTAAGACATGGGAGTAGCTTATCTACGTGAAATATCTTTAAATGATATGTTTTTGGTATTTAATAACTAAATCATCTGGGATGGGTACTTTGTACCACTTTGGCCAGTTAGCTCTTAAGTCAAATGTCTTTTGCGTAACACGAAGAAAAAAAATACAACATAGAAGTGCTGTGAAAGAAATGTTTGCATTCATTTGAAAATAAAATACCAACTCTGCTTTTGTTAACATTCATTTTATAAAATACCTTAAAAGAACAGATAAAGTACTGGCGTTTACATAATAACCAGAATTGAAAAAGGATGAATAAAATATAAATTAATTGAACACATAACTATTTTGCCATATTAGACAAGTTTAAAAAAGGCATTAAAAAAATAAAATAGTAAATTGGGAAGAAAACCCTTCACTCAACTGCTGTCATTTTCTGGAAACTTTTCCTAGAAGCATTAAAATTCCAGGTCAACAGGCAGTACCTGTATTGTTGAAAACATACTGTAATTTGCTTCCAAATCTGTCAGCATAAGAGAAAGATTAAATTTTTAACCAGGTTAGATAATTCAGTGCAAATTAAAGCTTAAAGTTGAAGATCCGAGAGGAAAAATAATGTCCAAACTGTGGGAAATGCTTCTGGAACTGAAAGAGAAAAAATTCACATTACGAAAAAATCTTTGCAAGTGTTCTTGTGTGTGAAATATTGAGTTAACCAATGGGCCCTTTGAAGTTGCAGTTAGGGCTCTACTACTCTTTGCAATATAGGCAAGGGAATATGGATGGGGAGGGGCTCAAGGTCATCTTTGTGGAAGGAAGTTCAAGATCACCGTAAGCACTGCTGATTCAATTCTAGAAAATCTGGCTAGGATGGATATTACAGACATCAAGGGGAAAAAGAGATTGTGGAGATTAATTTACTGGACTGTCTTTGAGGATAAGTATTTCTACCCCCAGAATATGTTGGGGGACAGGGGAGAGCAGGTTAATGTTGGCCACAATCTGTTTTAATTATATGAATTATATATCATACTGGCTTTAAAAATAATCATATTACCAAGTCTTGAGACATGGGAGGAATGTCAAACTTCTTGGATCACAGTGAAACCAAACCTGGTTCATTTCCAACCATTAATGGCTAGTCACTTTTATAATTTAAAAATGTATTTTGGTTTAATTATTTCCTAAAAAAAAACTTTTGAGTTTGATAAGTCATAGGTAATAGGTAGCAATAGGTTTTTCATGATAATGTTTGATAGAAAGTTTTGCTCTTTCCATTCCATACAAAATTTTGATTCGTTCTTTTTAATGATAAAACTAATTGTTGCTATTGAGTACTAGATACAGAGAGATTTTGGTGGAGGCTAGTAAGTTTTCTTTGCAAAATAGATTTTTAAAAATTCAGGCCTAAATTTTCTATATTGTCACCAGTCTTCTTCTAATCCTCACTGGGAATTTTCACATTTTTGAGAATTGTTTGAATGAGAATATACTATACTTCCTAACATTCGTATTTTACATCCTTCCCTAATCTATTAAGAATGTTATAACAATATTATCACAATGAAGTGGCAACTTTTGGCTTTTAGACTGTACCTAAGATCAGCAAGTCATAAAAAAAAAGAACCACAGTGCTATTCCAACATGACATCAGAAACTAATAAATGAAAAATCATGATGACATAACATGGGGTTCATAAAGCAATGGAGAATTAGCCAATGCAGTTTTTAAAAGTGTAAAAAACTGCCCTCATATACCTACTTACAGGAAGAACATCTAAAGCAAATTAAAAATTCTCTTCCAGGGACATGAACCAGCTCAGAATCAGCTGAAGAAATTAAAATATAAGCACAAACTATCCAAGGCCTGTGACTCCTCAGGTACCTCATGTCAGGAGATCAAACTGTCAAGTAAGGGCACATGTCAGCTCACAAAGGAATGCGTTAGTTCCCTCCCCAGGTCAATGCAATGACTACACAAGTCTTGACTGTTAATTTCCTTTGGCTCTGCCACATGTTTGGTTACATGCTTTCAAATCCTGAAGGAAAGACTCACTATGAGATGCATCTTTTTACATCACACTGTGTGAAGTTAAAGGAGTGGCAGAAACGTGCACAAACCTGCAATCAGTCCACGTTTAGGAAGCCTTCTGTGGGTTCAAGCATTTAACACAGACCTGGTTTTGTCTAATTTCTTCACTAAATAAGAAAAAAAAAAAAAAAAAGCAGATTGCCTGAAAATTCTAAAGCGCTGGTGGAACCCTTCCAGGCTTTGTCCAGCAGAGACACTTTCACCATCAAAAGGGCAGATAAAGGGTAACAGAATATTACAATGGAATCAGTTTGTGACGGTTTGTGCTTTAAGAACACAGTGCCTGACAGCGTGGAGCACATCATAGATGCCCAATAAATATTTGTAGGTTTATTAAAAGTAATAACACGGTTTCTGAAGAACCAACCTCCATTTTGCAAAAAAGGCAAAACTATATAAATGTCTTATACCTGACTGGATGGAGCAATGTGGAGCAATGAATGAGAGAATCGAAAAATTAAATACGAACTCTAATTTGACGGGAGAGAGAAAATTACTAAGAATTTTGCAAAAGAAAAATAAACAGTGCCACAGTAGCATTAGCACTTAACAGTGCGTCAAAGATGTAACGTTTCCACTGCAATATGAACTGGTTCCTAAACTTTTTAGGTACCAGAGTGTAATCACTCAAACAGGAAATGAACTCTATTCCACTTCGGGAAAGGTATGGTGATAGTTTTATCTGAAAATTATTAATGTATTTCTGGGAGACGGCCCTCTTATTCAGCATGCCTCAAGGTAATGCGGCATAAATATCAGGGGACCTCATTATACAACTTCAATACGGCATTGTCATGCGCAAGCGTATTCTCCCACCTCTGCGGTAGTTGCTTTCTAATATTGTAGGTTTTTGTTTTTAGAGCCGTGACACCCCTGGGATGACAAAGATGAGAGTGTGGAAGATCACAAAACTTACACAAAAAGGGAAGCTCTTCTATATTATATGAAAACCCCTTATAAAAGGCATTCATTGACCAAAAAATGCTTTATACATTCAGATTTTTACCCATCTCTCAACAGTGATGGTTTCCAAAGAAAAGACTCAGTAGTGAAGGCCACACACTTTTTTTGCATTAATTTGATACGTTGAAAATCAGAACCTTTAAAGCATCTTGTAAATGGGAGAAATGGAACTGGACCTGGGTTTGGGGGTGGGTGGGTGGGATGGGAGCAATCAAAATGAATATGTGACTTAGCTGTTGACGCAGACAGCAAGGGAGTTGGTAGAAAATGTTACAGCAGACCTGACCACTGTACAGAGGGTCTATCAAGAACACAGTACAGGTATCAAAAAAGTCCCCAAACAAAACTAAAAAACAAACTGCAACTTTGCCAACTTGTAAACAAGGAAAAGCATTTCACAGATTCAAAGTTCAAGGGAAGTAAACGTCTTTAAATTATTTTTGTCAGTTCAACCCTGATTTAAAAGTATGGCTAGCAAAAATAAGGAAGCCGTGGCCATTGGCATCCTGAGCAAGAAGCTGTCTTCTGAGAAGCAGCACTTCCGAGCCTTTCTCTTCTCAAGATGCCACGTGAGGAGGAGACGTTCTCTCTTGAATTCCATCTCACTTTTCTCCTTTCCACACATCTGGAATATTCAGCAATTGCTTTGTGTTCTGGTGTTTACAGTCCTGGCTGCTATAGATTTAGACGTGGGGAGACGGGAGGGGGGAAGGCAAATTCTCGGAGGATGCTACGGGCCACTTCGACATTATTCTGGGCTATCTCTAAGGCTCTCTTAACTTCTTCAAAGGCATAACCCTCTCCCATGAGTTTTGCAATTTTTGCATCGACATTTTCCAATGCTGCCTCAGGCCCGTGGGGTTTTCTGTGGTGAATTTCTGGTGCAGTCCTGCGGGGTCGTGGTTTAGGAGGTCTGGCTGGTGCTTGTGAACCATCTGCATAGATTTTTAAAGAGATATTTAAATGATGAGCTAAAAATAAAGATATTATACATTAGTATGATCTCATTATTTTATATGAAAACAGTTTTTCATTGTTTCTACAAAAACCATTTTCCATTTTGTATATACTACGGTTGGATAGGTTATATTGTCCCCATTTTGAACGTCAAGAAAACTAAGGTAGGGTGTGTTGGAAATTTAACTGAGAAATTAACACAAAATTTTTCCCAATTCTACATATTGTTCTTTAAACCATATGAAATAAAAGATACAGAAGGAAAAAAACCAAAAATAACTGGAAAAGAAAAGCTTTCACTTTGGCAATGCAGCTCGCCCTTCTCTACTACGGTGGAGGCACTTCCTTGGGAAGTTTCTACCAGAGGAAACTGTTAGAAGCTCGTGGATACTCCTGGCAGAACATCCCCACCAGGCCCTACACCCCACCCATGTCAGAGCAAAACTCCTGAGAAATATGCTTTGTAGCATATTTTTCAAGTTAATAATGCTGTAAAGTGATACCTTGCTGATGCTAGGGGGGAAATAATGAAATAGTAGATGCTTTGAGTCTGCTATTAGTCCATAGGTTGGACAGAAGTAAACTCAGTGCTTTGCTGAAATACTTTATCCAGATTCCAATGTAGAACGCTTAGCCTGAGAAAAAGCAAAGCCAGCAGAAACATTAGTGGAGAACTCGGTTCCAGATCAGTCCCCTGATAATAGTTTCTCAAAGTTAAACCCAATGACACTGGTATCCATGAATAGAAAGTAATCTTATTAGGAGAAAAGAAAGTTAGTTAATAGACCACCATCCCATACAGATCACCAGGAGATGGGCTAGTAACTTGAGGTGGCACTTTTATCATGGATTTCCATTTATCTGTATCTGACTTAATATCAAAAGCCTAGATTTTTAAAAGAGGTTAAAAGTTGTCAAATTTATTCCATGAAACATTTATGGGTTTAAGATACAGTAGACGCCAACAGTTATTTAATGTTTTTCTTCTTAGACCACTGACAGGTGCCAAATTCAAGGACACAAATAAATGAAGAAGTGAGGCTAGAACCCTCTTGACTCCTGTCCTCATCCTGTCCCTCTGGGTCTCTGCTCCCTTGCCAACTTTCCTGATGGCCTATGGAAATATTATAAGATGATACTTTCAATAATAATCAAATGTAAATTATAAAGAATTATCTGATACATTATTTCATATTTTTCTCATAAGTATGATATTTTTCTCTGAGGAGGTAACTTGTAAAAAAAAATATATCATCCTGTTTGCAATTCTAGCAATATCAATATAACATACACAAAACAAAAGCCTCCAGGATGAAAATATTTAGTTCTACACAAAATTGGATGATAGTCTTATTTCTAATTGTTCCTTTCTTACAGAATGATATCCAGTTGGAAAAAAATATTATAGCTGTAGATAAAGCTTACTCTGGTCATACATAAGAACACACATTAGTTTCTGGTTCTTGCTAAAGTCTATACTGTTTTGTGTATCTGTAACTAAATATCGCAAATTATTATGGTCTAGTCAATTGCATTTCTTACTGTTTTGAGATTTCATTTATTTTTCTATTAAGTATTTCCATTATGTCATGCAGAGAGGGATAATAAATTATGCTTTGCTTCTAATTACTTCCAAAAACTATTAGAGATTCTAGCAAGCTTTCCTTTAATCAGTTACCACAGAATTTATACATTGAAATATTGTCTGTTCTGACTTACTTTTAGGTGAGAAGAGTATCTAGAATTAAACACAAGTTTAAATTCCTTGTATTCTACTGGTAATTTTCGAAGAACTTTTCTAATATTGTTATTTTGTTTCTGTCTGAATACTGAGAAGGGCACATAGCTGAAAAGTACAGCTATGAATACTACTAAACTGGGAAAGATGCTGTGGCAGCGAGAGACCCATCTAATAGCATAATTGGAAATTAAGTCTTAAGATTTAGAGCTTCTAGATGTAATAAACATGTGTCTTTGATCTTGGCAGATGGCACCTGTCACCAGGAAAACCCCCCAAGAAATCTATCCACTCTGTGAGGCTGCTATAATTAATACTGGCCAAATGCAATGGAATTTGCAGATGATAAATTTTATTTGAGAAAGCTATTCTTTTCTTGAAAAAAAATAAGTACTAAACATAATTCAGGAAGGCTAAGTTAGGTTAAACCAAATGTTAGGGAAAACACACACACACACACACACACACACACACACACACAATGATTAAATCAAAATTATCTAGCTAGAGGAGTGAAGGTATCTCTGATCTATTTGTAATACCAACTAGAGGAAATGATTCAAACCATCTCTGGAAGGAATCACAATAGATTTTGAAGATATTTTCAGTAAAAAAAGAAAAAACTTTGAAGCAAAGATTAATTTTTCCAAAAGATAGATTTTTTTTCCTTTTAAACACAAAACTCATATATCCCAACTCATTTAATCCTAGTCCTCATTGCCCTAACTCAAAGTCTGTTTCCCTGAAACAGTGCTGACATCTCTTTGGAATCTTACAAATGCCCAGAGTTGAACTGTATCATGTATTAGAGCCCACAAATGGAAGTAACGTGGAAGCTTTGTTGCAACTTTTTGCCACCTGTTATATACATTTCTATTTATTGCTGAATATTTATTCAATTTGGAACGTTTTAATTTTTTGTTTGTTTTAATTGGATAGTGTAGCTCTGCACCAGGTAACTGACTGACAGCTACAACTTTTCAAGATGAGGA
Organism: Delphinus delphis; assembly: GCF_949987515.2. Taxonomy (NCBI): domain Eukaryota; kingdom Metazoa; phylum Chordata; class Mammalia; order Artiodactyla; family Delphinidae; genus Delphinus; species Delphinus delphis. Next base: position 52,512,736 of record NC_082686.1, read on the forward strand.
TGTCGGTGACGAGCACCGAGGTTGGTTAGATGCATCTCAGTTTGGCCGCTAAGATTTTGAGTGACTTTGAGTTAAGCAGTTTACTTTCATAATTCTCACTCTCCAAATCTACTAAGTATTATTTGTAATGATACCACTATACTACAGTGGTATAGAATAGCAGTTACTATGAATTAATAGGAATTCAAATGTGGAAGAGGACAAAAACCTGGAATTTGTAGTGAGTGCCTAGTTCTGTATGAAACTTTTAAGCAAGATATTAACAAGAAAGATCTGTTACAACCTGAACTAATAGTAAAAGCCGTTAAAAAAAAAACAGGCAATTTTCATGCTGATCATTACAGCAAAGCACTTAAAGCCAATCCCTCTTTCTAGACACCTCTTCTTAAACCTCATGAACAGCCTTCATTGTTTCCACTTCTTCTTTCTCACAATGTCTAAAAGAGGAGATACCAGGTCCTTATTCACTTTGTAATGTGTAGATGATGCAAAGGAGCAATGAAGCAGCAGATGAACCTCTCTCAGAGTTCTCCCAAAGCTGCTATGTTGTAGTTTTGGAGTACACTGGAATGACTATGAATTTTGCCAGCGCTATGGGGACTTCTGTACCTGAATACATGTCATCCTTAGAAATGTGATTGGAAGGACATGTTTTATTCTGGTGCTGCTGTCCGTGCTCATGGTATTTTTGAACTCCTATGAGCAAGGGCAACAACATCCAAATAAGTGCAAGAAGGTGTGGAGCCATAGGCTATAAACAGTACATCTTCCTGGAGCACTAATTTTACTCAAGGATATGAGAGAGTTAATATTTTTAAATATGAAAATAAATGTAGCTATACCAAGTAAAATGCAAAATTTCTATAAATTGTTGAAATAATACAGACTTCGAAGCAATTTCCTGCATGTGATTGTCCACTTTTAGTTAAATCTCTAGTCCCCATGTCATTCGGAGTTAGCTCTTTGGTGGGGAGAAAGATTTGAGAAGCAATAGTTTGACAGCATATAAAAATGGACTATCATACAATAATTTAAAATGACGTTAAAAAAATTTAATGATGTGGTAAGAAACTTATGATACTATGTTGTACTGTGGAGTATGATCTCCACTGTGTGAACATGTGTATGGACAGATCATTAGAAAGAAGGACTCCAAAATGGCAATAATGTTCCTTACTGATGACAGGGTTCTAAGTGACTTTTCTTGTTTTTTTTTTAATTCTACTTTGTTCTCTAATGTGTATGTACCACTTTCATAACTTTAAAAAAAGCCTCAGATCCCATCTGTTGGTTTTACAGGTCTGAGCTGCTCAAGAATCTAAGAGATTGATTTTGCTGGTATAAAAAGTACAGAAAGTATGCAGTGGCTTCCTAAATTCATGTGAAAAATGATCACAATCCAGGTTTTGAAATCTCTACTACAATTTTAGAATTCTTAGTACCCTCTTCTATCACTACTCATTTGGTTTTATGATTGGCTATCTATCTCCAAACTCAGCTTAGCAATCACTGTTACATGAATGTGTGAGTTAAAGTTTTTTTTTTTTTTTTTTGCCATACGCAGGCCTCTCCCGTTGCAGAGCACAGGCTCCGGATGCGCAGGCTCAGCGGCCATGGCTCACGGACCCGGCTGCTCCGCGGCATGTGGGATCTTCCCGGACTGGGGCACGAACCCGTGTCCCCTGCGTCGGCAGGCGGACTCTCAGCCACTGCGCCACCAGGGAAGCCCGTGAGTTAAGTTTTTAAACCTAATCTTTGGCCTGACTACTGGTGGGATTACAACATAAACTTGGCTAACAACAACGTAAATGGGTGCACAGCCTACTGATTCAAATCCTATCAATCAATCATTTACTAGCTGTGAGACCTTGGGTAAATTACTAAACTTTGTTGTGTCTCACTTACTTCTATAAATTGACATTAATAATACCTATTTCAGAGGGGTTGTGGGAAATAAAATTATGACTAGATCTGTATTGTATAGTAAATTTACATTTATTTATATTTTATATATAACATTACATTGTATTATATAAACTACTCAACATTAATATATAATATATAAACAATTATATAAAATGTTTTGTATGTGCAACTATAAATATAACAATGTTAGGTATTAAATTCTCTGTTGTCTATATTTAAAACTGTATGTAATATTTTTTAAAGTCTGAGACATAATCTCTAGTAATTCAATAATACTTGGGATGGACATCAAGACTCTTAGATTACAGATATGTTCAAGTATAACAATATCTGAGAATTAGACTACAGATATGTTCAAGTATAACAATATCTGAGAATTAAAAGAAAAAAATATTGGAAGAATCAATATTGTCAAAATGACCATACTACCCAAGGCAATCTACAGATTCAATGCAATCCCTATCAAATTACCAATGGCATTTTTCACAGAACTAGAAGAAAAAAATCTTAAAATTTGTATGGAGACACAAAAGACCCCGAATAGCCAAAGCAATCTTGGGAAAGAAGAACAGAGCTGGAGGAATCAGGCTCCCTGACTTCAGACTATACTACAAAGCTACAGTAATCAAGACAGTATGGTACTGGCACAAAAACAGAAATGCAGATCAATGGAACAGGATAGAAAGCTCAGAGATAAACCCACACATGGTCACCTTATTTTTGACAAAGGAGGCAAGAATATACAATGGAGAAAAGACAGCCTCTTCAATAAGTGGTGCTGGGAAAACTGGACAGCTACATGTAAAAGAATGAAATTAGAACACTCCCTAACACCATACACAAAAATAAACTCAAAATGGATTAGAGACCTAAATGTAAGGCTAGACACTATAAAACTCTTACAGTGTTCTGCCTATGTTTTCCTCTATGACATAAATCACAGCAAGATCCTTTTTGAGCCACCTCCTAGAGAAATAGAAACAAAAACAAAAATAAACAAATGGGACCTAATGAAACTTCAAAGCTTTTGCACAGCAAAGGAAACCATAAACAAGATGAAAAGACAACCCACAGAATGGGAGAAAATACTTGCAAACAATGTAACTGACAAGGGATTAATCTACAAAATTTACAAAGAGCTCATGCAGCTCAATATCCAAAAAACAAACAACCCAATCAAAAAATGGGCAGAAGACCTAAATAGACATTTCTCCAAAGAAAACATACAGATGCCAAGAGGAACATGAAAAGATGCTTAACATCACTAATTATTAGAGAAATGCTAATCAAAACTACAATGAGATATCACCTCACACGAGTCAGAATGGCCATCATGAAAAAGTCTACAAACAATAAATGCTGGAGAGAGTGTGGAGAAAAGGGAACCCTCCTACACTGTTGGTGGGAACGTGAATGGTTACAGCCACTAGGGAGAACAGTATGGAGGTTCCTTAAAAAGTTAAAAATAGAGCTACCATATGACCCTGCAATCCCACTCCTGGGCATATATCCAGAGAAAAACATGATCCGAAAAGCTATATGCACCCCAGTGTTCCTTGCAGCACTGTTAACAATAGCCAGACATGGAAGCAAACTACATGTCCATCGACAGAAGAATAAGATGTGGTACATATATATACAATGGAATATTACTCAGTCATTAAAAAAGAATGGAATAATGCCATTTGCAGCAACATGGATGGACCTGGAGATTATCATACTAACTGAAGTAAGTCAGACAGAGAAAGACAAATATCATATGATATCACTTATATGTGGAATCTAAAAAAATGATACAAATGAACTTGTTTACAAAACAGAAACAGACTCAGAAAAAACTTATGGTTACCAGAGGGGAAGGGTTGGGGGAGAGGGATAGATTGGGAGTTTGGGATTGACATGTACACTCTGCTATATTTAAAATAGATAATCAACAAGGACCTACTGTATAGCACAGGGAACTCTGCTCAATACTCTGTAATAAACTAAATGGGAAAAGAATTTGAAAAAGAATAGATACATGTATATGTATAACTGAATCACTTCACAGTACACCTGAAACTAACACAACATTGTTAATCAACTATACTTCAATATAAAATAAAAAGTAAAAAAATATTTTTATTAGACCTGTATCTTATAGTAAATTTACATTTAAACTACTCAAAACATTAATATACAATATAGACACTATTATATAAAATATATTTTACATGTGCAACTATAAATATAATAATATATGTTATGTATTAAGTTATCTCTGTTATCTGTATTTAAAATACTTAGCATAACATTTGTCCCATAGTAAGTGCTTAACAAATTTTAAAAATGATTACTACATACAATTTGAGACATAATCTCTAAAATTATTTAGTAATTCATTGACTATACTTGGGATGGACATCAAGACTCTTAGACTACAGATTTTTTCAGATTTTTTCAAGTATAACAATATCTGAGAATTAAAAGAAAAAATATAAATTAACTTATCAAGGCATAAAAGAAATCTCATACACATCATCATTATGACTTTGCTACTCTCCTGTAAGTTGGAACAATTATTTCTGGAACTCATTTATGTAAACTTGAATTGCTTCCACTACAGATATACTATTTAATTTTAGAAGGACATGTTTTTATACTACTGAATTTTAGGACATGTTTTAATACACAGTTTTCACTAAATTACAAATAAAATATCTTCACATACACTAAGGTAGGTAATTATGATTGTAAGGGCCAAGGTTATGACATAACTTTTTTAATACATCCAGAAAATGGTTATAAAAGAACTACATTAGTATTAGATTTGTAAGAAAACTGACCCCATGTTCAGTGGTTTTAAAACTGAAGCTGTATGTAAGGAAAAACATTTTAGGTAGTTGAACTATGGTAAAACTCTGTAATGCAGCAATTTCCTTTGTTGAAACACAAAACAAAATCTTAAAAACACCGTTTATCTTAAAACATCACTTATAACAATACACAACTCCCACTCTTATGTGAAATGAAGCCGTGATTTCCAGTTGAGGTCTTAATATAAAATTCATTCAACATCTGGGCACTTTTCCTTTAAGCTAGTAAAGGAAAAGTAGTATTGGAATTAATTCCTTTTATGAGACCTCCTTTATTTTGTAGGTATACTTGGCAATAATATCTGTTACCAGTTATAAACACATTTAATACAAGTCATATTCTGAAATTCTAGTGTTATTTTTAAGTATTACCTTGAACGTCCTTTTAAATACTAAGAATATTAAAAAAAAATCTCAAGAGCTCAGCTGTACTTCATCAGCATGAGCACAAACACATCATCATTACGACTTTGTATTCTAATATAAGTTGGATTCCCTGGGTTTTTAAAGAATGGTATTCAAACTGTAGCACATTATATCTTACCACAAGAGAAAAGCAAACTTAAAAATGTCTAAAAACTCATGCATAGCTAGTACAGACATGAACCCTATGTGAAGAAATAAGCAGACTATTAGCAAAAACATTTGGCCCATATAAGGTATATGTAAGTTTAACACACGCCGGTAAAATCCACATATTCTGATTATCATTATGACATATTCATATCATTAAATATTGTTACATCTACAAACTTCAGAAAATTATAAACTTTTATGGGGGGAGGAATAAAACATTTGGAAGGCTCTTTGTATATGTAGACATACATTTACATGCACACATCCTTTTTAGAGAAAGGAAAATATTTTTAAATCAATTAAATTTTTTGAGTTATTTTCATAGAAAGCTTATATACATAAGTAAGTCACCATCAATTATTTACATCACCATAAAAAATAGGAGAAATGGAATTTATAAGATGTGGCAGTTATACCAGAATCCTCAACGATTGTCTTAAAAAAGCCTTAATATCAATAAAAACATTACTGCAAAATAAGCACTATTAGTACCCCAAAGGCACACTGCATAGTCTTAAGTTTCTGATGGAAAGATCTAATCCAGAAGGCAAGCTGAGTCCCTCTCCTGGTGTGAAATAAACTAGTGGACAGCTTGGTAGCCCTGTGAAGCAGCATGTGAGCAAATATCTTGTTGGAAAAAAGTATCTTATTTTCTGTGGTTTGACTGTGTCTGTAAAGAGAGTTCAGGGAATAGGCTGAAATAGTTGATGTTACACCTAGCTGAGGCCCTCAGAGGTAATAATCAGGACTATTTTATCACTCAGGTAAAGCCAGTTTAGGTTTCTGGTAAATGCATATTTGGGGATGTTTCAACAGGGTTTGTGACTTAAAAGTTCTTCCTTGAAATTTCTAGTGTAATACTAACTGGAATTCCTACCAGTTGAAATCATATATGTGAATGATGTCCCTCTGGGCTCAACAATACCTGCATGTTACGGTGCAAACTGTAAAGAAGCTGTGAAAATAGAGCATTTAGGCCACAACTCTTCTCATAACTTGAGTATATGTTTCTGTTAATCCAGAGCTGGTGGTACTGAATGCTATTTTAAATCAGTCATGGCACTCTTCTCAAAGTTGTATTTTAATGTTATTTCCTTAAGGGATTTGCTTCCTTCTCCTATATTGTAAGGTACTGTCTCTCTCCTTCTTCTTGACTTTCACATTTTTTCATCATTCTGGAAATCTACCCTTTCAAATGGAAATACAGTGTTTCAGTGGGTACCCATGGATATATCTGAAATATTGGAATGACTAGAAGTAAATTGGTAAAAACAGCACAGACCAAAATTTGAAATGGTTAATAAAATTTTCTGTTTTTCTGAGTTATAGTCAAGTGTAAAAACTTACAAAACTGCAGAGGGATTTTTGCATCTCCCATGCATGTCATCAAGTACAGAACTACTGTGCTGATAATTCTCAAAGCAGCTAAATAATTATCTTGATTCAGAAGTTACAGAATGGACAGCTCTCACTATTAACAAATCTGTGAACTGAGGTTTGAGCTTAAAAGCAAACCAAATCCAGCAATACATAAAAAGGATCCTACACCATGATCAAGTGGGATTTATCCCAGGGTTGCAAGGATTGTTCAATATCCATAAATCAATCAACCATATTAAACTGAAGACTAAAAACCATATGATCATCTTAATAGATGAAAAAAAGATTTTGATAAAATTCAACATCATTTATGATAAAAAACTATCCAGAAAGTGGGCATATAGGGAACATAACCTAAACACAATAAAGACCATATAGGGCAAACCCACAACTAACATCATACTCAATGATGAAAAGTTGAAAGCATTCTCTCTAAGACCAGGAACAAGACAAGGATGCCACTCTCACCACTTTTATTCAACATAGTTTTGGAAGTCCTAGCCATGGCAATCAGAGAAGAAAAAAATAAAAAGAATCCAGGTTGGAAAGGAAGAAGTAAAACTGTCAGTTTGCAGACCACTTGCTACTATACACAGAAAATCCTAAAGATGCCACCAGCAAACTACTAGAGCTCATCAATGATTTCTGTAAATTTGCAGGATACAAAATTAATATACAGAAATCTGTCTCATTTCTATATATTAACAATGAAATATCAGAGAAATTAAGGAAACAATCCCATTTACCATCACATCAAAAAGAATACAATACCTAGGAATAAACCTACCTAAGGAGGCAAAAGACCTGTACTCTGAAAATTACAAGACACTGATGAAGGAAACTGAAGATGACACTAACAAATGGAAACCATGTTCTTAGATTGGAAGAATCAATATTGTTAAAATGACCATACTACCCAAGGCAATCTACAGATTCAATGCAAGCCCTATCAAATTACCAATGGCATTTTTCAGAGAACAAATAATTTTAAAATTTGTATTGAAACACAAAAGACCTTGAACAGTCGAAACAGAGAAAGAAGAACGGAGCTGAAGGAATCATGCTCCCTGACTTCAGACTGTACTACAAAGCTACAGTAATCAAAATAGTATGGTACTGGCACTAATATAGACACATACATCAATGAACAGGATAGAAAGCCCAGAAATAAACCCACACACTTATGGTCAATTAATATATTGGGTTGGCCAAAAAGTTCGTTCAGATTTTTCTGTAAATGTTATGGAAAAACTTGAACAAACGTTTTGGCCAACCCAATATAACAAAGTAGGCAAGAATATACGATGGAGAAAAGACAGTCTCTTCAATAAGTGGCACTGGGAAAACCGGATAGCTATATGTAAAAGAATGAAATTAGAACATTCTCTAACACCATATACAAAAATAAACTCAATGGATTTAAAAACGTAAATGTTTTTAAAACATTTTAAAACATAAAATGTTTTATAATGTTTTAAAACATAAAAAATGTTTTAAAACATAAATGTAAGATCAGATACTATAAAACTCCTAGAGGAAAACCTAGGCAGAATGCTCTTTGACATAAACCACAGCAATATTTTTTGGATCCATCTCAATGCTCCTTGACATAAACCACAGCAATATTTTTTGGATCCATCTCCTAGTGTAATGGATATAAGAGCAAAAAACCAAATGGGACCTAATTCCTGTGTTGTTGTTGTTTTTGTTTTTTTTGGCTGCACCACATGGCATGTGGAACTTCCCCAACCAGGGATTGAACCATGCCCCCTGCAGTGGAAGCACAGAGTCTTAATCACTGGACCACCAAGGAAGTCCAAATGGGACCTAATTAAACTTAAAAGATTCTGCACAGCACAGGAAATTATAAACAAAACAAAAAGACAACCTACAGAAGGGGAGAAAATCTTTGCAAATGATGTGATTAACAAAAAGGGATTAACTTCCAAAATATACAAACAACTCATACAGCTCAATATAAAAAAAAAAAAAACCCAATCAAAATATGGGCAGAAGACCTAAATAGACATTTCTCCAAAGATGACACACAGATGGCCAAGAGGCACATGGAAAGATGCTCAACACCGCTAACAGAGAAATGCAAATGAAAACTACAATGTGGTATCACCTCACACCAGTCAGAATGGCCATCATCAAAATGTCTACAAATAATAAATGCTGGAGAGAGTGTGGAGAAAAGGGGACCCTCCTACACTGTTGGTGGGAATGTAAATTGGTGCAGTCATTATGGAGAACAGTAGGAAGGTTCCTTAAAAAACTAAAAATTGAGTTACCATATGATCCAGCAATCCCATTCCTGGGCATATATCTGGAAAAGACAAACTAATTCGAAAAGACAGATGCACCTCAGTGTTCATAGCAGCACTGTTTACAACAGCCAAGACGTGGAAGCAACCTAGGTGTTCATCAACAGAAGAATGGATAAAGAAGATGTGGAGGACGAGGGGAAGATGGCGGAAGAGTAAGACGCGGAGATCACCTTCCTCCCCACAGATACACCAGAAATACATCTACATGTGGAACAACTCCTACAGAACACCTACTGAATGCTGGCAGAAGACGTCAGACCTCCCAAAAAGCAAGAAACTCCCCATGTACCTAGGTAGGGCAAAAGAAAAAAGAATAAACAGAGACAAAAGAATAGGGACGGGACCTGCACCAGTGAGAGGGAGCTGTGAAGGAGGAAAGGTTTCCACACACTAGGAAGCCCCTTCGTGGGCGGAGACTGCGGGTGGCGGAGGGGGGAAGCTTCGAAGCCACGGAGGAGAGCGCAGCAACGGGTGCGGAGGGCAAAGTGGGGAGATTCCCGCACAGAGGATCGGTGCCGACCGGCACTCACCAGCCCAAGAGGCTTCTCTGTTCACCCGCCGGGGTGGGTGGGGCTGCGAGCTGAGGCTCGGGCTTTGGTCAGAGCTCAGGGAGAGGACTGGGGTTGGCGGCATGAACACAGCCTGAAAGGGTTAGTGCACCACGGCTACCCGGGAGGGAGTCCTGGAAAAGGTCTGGATCTATCAAAGAGGCAAGAGACTTTTACTTCCCTCTTTGTTTCCTGGTGTGCGAGGAGAGGGGATTAAGAGCGCTGCTTAAAGGAGCTCCAGAGATGGGCACGAGCCGCGGCTAAAAGCACAGACCCAAGAGATGGGCAGGAGACGCTAAGGCTGCTGCTGCCGCCACCAAGAAGCCTATGTGAGAGCACAGGTCACTATCCGCACGTCCCTTCTGGGGAGCCTGTGCAGCCGGCCACTGCCAGGTTCCCGGGATCCAGGGACAACTTCCGCAGGAGAACGCACGGCGAGCCTCAGGCTGGTGCAACACGTGCCGGCCTCTGCCACCACAGGCTCACCCCTCACTCCGTGCCCCTCCCTCCCCTTGGCCTGAGTGAGCCAGAACCCCCGAATCAGCAGCTCCTTTAACCTCGTCCTGTCTGAGCGAAAAACAGACAAGCTCCGGCGACCTACACGCAGAGGCAGGGCCAAATCCAAAGCTGAGCCCCTGGGAGCTGTGAGAACAAAGAAGAGAAAGGGAAATCTCTCCCAGCAGCCTCAGAAGCAGCGGATTAAAGCTCCAAATCAACTTGATGTACCTGCATCTGTGGAATACATCAATAGACGAATCATCCCAAATTGAGGACCGTGTGGATGAAAGGCTCTCGGTGCTGCAGCCAGGAGTCAGTGCTGTGCCTCTGAGGTGGGAGAGCCAACTTCAGGACACTGGCCAACAAGAGACTTCCCAGCTCCACATAATATCAAACGGCAAAAATCTCCCAGAGATCTCCATCTCAACACCAGCACCCAGCTTCACTCAACGACCAGCAAGCTACAGTGCTGGACACCCTATGCCAAACAACTAGCAAAACAGGAACACAACCCCACCCATTAGAAGAGAGGCTGCCTAAAATCATAATAAGTCCACAGACACACCAAAACACACCACCAGACGTGGACCTGCCCACCAGAGACACAAAATCCAGCCTCATCCACCAGAACACAGGCACTAGGCCCCTCCACCAGGAAACCTACACAACCCACTGAACCAACCTTACCACTGGGGACAGACACCAAAAACAACGGGAACTATGAACCTGCAGCCTGCAAATAGGAGACCCCAAACACAGTAAGATAAGCAAAATGAGAAGACAGAAAAACACAGCAGATGAAGGAGCAAGATAAAAACCCACCAGACCTAACAAATGAAGAGGAAATAGGCAGTCTACGTGAAAAAGAATTCAGAATAATGATAGTAAAGATGATCTAAAATCTTGGAAATAGAATAGACAAAATGCAAGAAACATTTAACAAGGACCTAGAACTAAAGATGAAACAAACAACGATGAACAACAAAATAAATGAAATGAAAAATACTCTAGATGGGATCAATAGCAGAATAACTGAGGCAGAAGAACGGATAAGTGACCTGGAAGATAAAATAGTGGAAATAACTACTGCAGAGCAAAACAAAGAAAAAAGAATGAAAAGAACTGAGGACAGTCCCAGAGACCTCTGGGACAACATTAAACACACCAACATTTGAATTATAGGGGTTCCAGAAGAAGAAGAGAAAAAGAAAGGGACTGAGAAAATATTTGAAGAGATTATAGTTGAAAACTTCCCTAATATGGGAAAGGAAATAGTTAATCAAGTCCAGGAAGCACAGAGAGTCCCATACAGGATAAATCCAAGGAGAAATACGCCAAGACACATATTAATCAAACTGTCAAAAGTTAAATACAAAGAAAGCATATTAAAAGCAGCAAGGGAAAAACAACAAATAACACACAAGGGAATCCCCATAAGGTTAACAGCTGATCTCTCAGCAGAAACCCTACAAGCCAGAAGGGAGTGGCAGGACATACTGAAAGTGATGTAGGAGAAAAACCTGCAACCAAGATTACTCTACCCAGCAAGGATCTCATTCAGATTTGATGGAGAAATTAAAACCTTTACAGACAAGCAAAAGATGAGAGAGTTCAGCACCACCAAACCACCTTTACAACAAATGCTAAAGGAAATTCTCTAGGCAAGAAACAAAAGAGAAGGAAAAGACTACAATAACGAACCCAAAACAATTTAGAAAATGGGAATAGGAACATACATGTCGATAATTACCTTAAATGTAAATGGACTAAATGCTCCCACCAAAAGACACAGATTGGCTGAATGGATACAAAAACAAGACCCATATATTTGCTGTCTACAAGAGACCCACTTCAGACCTAGAGACACATACACTCTGAAAGTAAGGGGATGGAAAAAGATATTCCATGCAAATGGAAACCAAAAGAAAGCTGGAGTAGCAATTCTCATATCACACAAAATAGACTTTAAAATAAAGACTATTATAAGGGACAAAGAAGGACACTACATAATGATCAAGGGATCAATCCAAGAAGAAGATATAACAATTGTAAATATTTATGCACCCAACATAGGAGCACCTCAATACATAAGGCAAATACTAACAGCCATAAAAGGGGAAATCAACAGTAACACATTCATAGTAGGGGACTTTAACACCCCACTTTCACCCATGGACAGATCATCCAAAATGAAAATAAATAAGGAAACACAAGCTTTAAATGATACATTCAACAAGATGGACTTAATTGATATTTATAGGACACTCCATCCAAAAACAACAGAATACACATTTTTCTCAAGTGCTCATGGAACACTCTCCAGGATAGATCATATCTTGGGTCACAAATCAAGCCTTGGTAAATTTAAGAAAATTGAAATTGTATCAAGTATCTTTTCCAACCACAACGCTATGAGACTAGATATCAATTACAGGAAAAGATCTGTAAAAAATACAAACACATGGAGGCTAAACAATACACTACTTAATAACGAAGTGATCACTGAAGAAATCAAAGAGGAAATCAAAAAATACCTAAAAACAAATGACAGTGGAGACACGACGACCCAAAACCTATGGGATGCAGCAAAAGCAGTTCTAAGAGGGACCTTTATAGCAATACAAGTTCACCTTAAGAAACAGGAAACATCTCGAATAAACAACCTAACCTTGAACCTAAAGCAATTAGAGAAAGAAGAACAAAAAAACCCCAAATTAGCAGAAGGAAAGAAATCATAAAAAGCACATCAGAAATAAATGAAAAAGAAATGAAGGAAACGATAGCAAAGATCAATAAAACTAAAAGCTGGTTCTTTGAGAAGATAAACAAAATTGATAAACCATTAGCCAGAGTCATCAAGAAAAAAAGGGAGAAGACTCAAATCAATACAATTAGAAATGAAAAAGGAGAAGTAACAACTGACACTGCAGAAACACAAAAGATCATGAGAGATTACTACAAGCAATTCTATGCCAATAAAATGGACAATCTGGAAGAAATGGACAAATGCTTAGAAATGCACAACCTGCCAGGACTGAATCAGGAAGAAATAGAAAATATGAACAGACCAATCACAAGCACTGAAATTGAAACTGTGATTAAAAATCTTCCAACAAACAAAAACCCAGGACCAGATGGCTTCACAGGCAAATTCTATCAAACATTTAGAGAAGAGCTAACACCTATCCTTCTCAAACTCTTCCAAAATATAGCAGAGGGAGGAACACTCCCAAACTCATTCTGCAAGGCCACCATCACCTTGATACCAGACAAGGATGTCACAAAGAAAGAAAGAAAACTACAGGCCAATATCACTGATGAACATAGATGCAAAAATCCTCAACAAAATACTAGGAAACAGAATCCAACAGCACATTAAAAGGATCATACACCATGATCAAGTGGGGTTTATTCCAGGAATGCAAGGATTCTTCAATATACGCAAATCAATCAATGTGATAAACCATATTAACAAACTGAAGGAGAAAAACCATATGATCATCTCAATAGATGCAGAGAAAGCTTTCAACAAAATTTAACACCCATTTATGATAAAAGCCCTCCAGAAAGTAGGCACAGAGGGAACTTTCCTCAACATAATAAAGGCCATATATGACAAACCCACAGCCAACATCATCCTCAATGGTGAAAAACTGAAAGCATTTCCACTAAGATCAGGAACAAGACAAGGTTGCCCACTCTCACCACTCTTATTCAACATAGTTTTGGAAGTTTTAGCCACAGCAAGCAGAGAAGAAAAGGAAATAAAAGGAATCCAAATCGGAAAAGAAGAAGTAAAGCTGTCACTGTTTGCAGATGACATGATACTATACACAGAGAATCCTAAAGATGCTACCAGAAAACTACTAGAGCTAATCAATGAATTTGGTAAAGTAGCAGGATACAAAATTAATGCACAGAAATCTCTGGCATTCCTATACACTAATGATGAAAAATCTGAAAGTGAAACCAAGAAAACACTCCCATTTAGCATTGCAACAAAAAGAATAAAATATCTAGGAATAAACCTACCTAAGGAGACAAAAGACCTGTATGCAGAAAATTATAAGACACTGATGAAAGAAATTAAAGATGATACAAAAAGATGGAGAGATATACCATATTCTTGTATTGGAAGAATCAACATTGTGAAAATGACTCTACTACGCAAAGCAATCTACAGATTCAATGCAATCCGTATCAAACTACCACTGGTATTTTTCACAGAACTAGAACAAAAAATTTCACAATTTGTATGGAAACACAAAAGACCCCGAATGGCCAAAGCAATCTTGAGAACGAAAAAGGGAGCTGGAGGAATCAGGCTCCCTGACTTCAGACTATACTACAAAGCTACAGTAATCAAGACAGTATGGTACTGGCACAGAAACAGAAATATAGATCAATGGAACAGGATAGAAAGCCCAGAGATAAACCCATGCACATATGGTCACCTTATCTTTGATAAAGGAGGCAGGAATGTACAGTGGAGAAAGGACAGCCTCTTCAATAAGTGGTGCTGGGAACACTGGACAGGTACATGTAAAAGTATGAGATTAGATCACTCCCTAACACCATACACAAAAATAAGCTCAAAATGGATTAAAGACCTAAATGTAAGGCCAGAAACTATCAAACTCTTAGAGGAAAACATAGGCAGAACACTCTATGACATAAATCACAGCAAGATCCTTTTTGACCCACTTCCTAGAGAAATGGAAATAAAAACAAAAATAAACAAACGGGACCTAATGAAACTTCAAAGCTTTTGCATAGCAAAGGAAACCATAAAGAAGACCAAAAGACAACCCTCAGAATGGGAGAAAATATTTGCAAATGAAGCAACTGACAAAGGATTAATTTCCAAAATTTACAAGCAGCTCATGCAGCTCAATAACAAAAAAACAAACAACCCAATCCAAAAATGGGCAGAGGACCTAAATAGACATTTCTCCAAAGAAGATATACAGACTGCCAACTAACACATGAAAGAATGCTCAACATCATTAATCATTAGAGAAATGCAAATCAAAACTACAATGAGATATCATCTCACACCAGTCAGAATGGCAATCATCAAAAGATCTAGAAACAATAAATGCTGAAGAGGGTGTGGAGAAAAGGGAATACTCTTGCACTGCTGGTGGGAATGTGAATTGGTACAGCCACTATGGAGAACAGTATGGAGGTTCCTTAAAAAACTACAAATAGAACTACCATATGACCCAGCAATCTCAATACTGGGCATATACCCTGAGAAAACCATAATTCAAAAAGATTCATGTACCAAAATGTTCATTGCAGCTCTATTTACAATAGCCCAGAGATGGAAACAACGTAAGTGCCCATCATGGGATGAATGGATAAAGAAGATGTGGCACATATATACAATGGAATATTACTCAGCCATAAAAAGAAACGAAATTGAGCTATTTGTATTGAGGTGGATAGACCTAGAGTCTGTCATACAGAGTGAAGTAAGTCAGAAAGAGAAAAACAATTACCGTATGCTAACACATATATATGGAATTTAAGAAAAAAATATGTCATGAAGAACCTAGGAGTAAGACAGGAATAAAGACATAGACCTACTAGAGATTGGACTTGAGGATATGGGGAGGGGGAAGGGTGAGCTGTGACATAGCAAGAGAGTGGCATGGACATATATACACTACCAAACGTAAGGTAGATAGCTAGTGGGAAGCAGCCGCATAGCACAGGGAGATCAGCTCGGTGCTTTGTGACCGCCTGGAGGGGTGGGATAGGGAGGGTGGGAGGGAGGGAGACACAAGAGGGAAGAGATATGGGAACATATGTATATGTATAACTGATTCACTTTGTTGTAAAGCATAAACTAACACACCATTGTAAAGTAATTATATCCCAATAAAGATGTTAAAAAAAAAAAGATGTGATATGTATGCAGAATGGAATATTACTCAGCCATAAAAACAAATGAAATAATGCCATTTGCAGCAACATGGATTGACCTAGAGATTATCATACTAAGTGAAGTAAATCAAAGACAAGTATCATATGCTATCACTTATATGTGGACTCTAAAAAAATGATACAAAGTTATTTACAAAACAGAAACAGACTCACAGACATAGAAAACAAACTTATAGTTACCACAGGAGAAAGGAGCAGGGAGGGATAAATTAGGAGTTTGGGATTAGCAGATACACACTACTATATATAAAATAAACAACAAGGACCTACTGTATAGCACAGGGAACTATATTCAATATCTTGTAATAACCTATAATGGAAAAGAATCTGAAGACGAATATATATATTCAGTTATATATATATATATATATATATCAGTTATATAACAATCACTTGGCTGTACCGCTGAAACTAAAACATCATTGTGAATCAACTATACTTCAAAAAAAGTCAAAATACAGTTAATGAAAAAAATACTGATATAGGACAAAAATCTACATAGGAAAAACTTCTGATGTTCATAATTATGAGACAAATGTATTTTTTCAGTTGCTCAAAATATGTGTATGTTCACCATAACACAGATATCGGCGACTCTTCCCTCCTCCCTTCTACCCCTCCACTCATCCAAGGAACATGTGCTAGGCCCTCTTCTAGACACTTGGGGATAAAGCAGTGAACCAAACCACGTGTGTATATTCAAAGCAGTACTCTAGCAGATGAGATAGACAAGCAAATAAATGAATGAAAGGTGCTATGAAGAAACATAAAGCAAAAGAGGGGGATAGAAAGTGACTGTGTCAAGTAGGGGGAGCTATTTTAGATATGGTGGTCGAGGAAGACCTCCCAAAGAAGCAAAGCAGCAACATTCCATTAATAATGGTTATGAGTACGACTTGTATTTACTAAAATGGAACAAGCTTCTACTTGATGACTGGCAGTAGAGCACTGCATGATAGCCCTAAATAAGCTATGAAAATGAATAGTTTGGTGCTAATACTAATTCTAAAGAGATTTCTTCCTTTAATGGAGAAATAAGAGAATGCAGCAGTTCGGTATATAAAGACCTCAATCCCATTTCTCATGTCTGATAAGGCAAAACAAAAGTTAGAGAATGAATAGATTTTGAATCACAGAACATGCTTTACTGACATATCAAAGTTAATATTAAGGCTTAATGTTTTCTTTTCCGTGAGACAATTTTGTAGGCATTCTTCTCATAATACATGCTTTATAAGCAAATGCAATGGTGATAAAAATACTTTCTTAGGCTGGCGGTGCTCAATTATACACTGAATAAAAAGGTGCTCCGAAAAGCACTGTACAAACATAAGGTATTATTATTACTATTATTAGCCAACTCACCTGAAGATGAAGGAAGCTGATCATAGTCCTGTGATGTTCTGTTGGATTTGACATTTTCACCTGGTAATCTCCTAGCAGGAGGCAAAGGAACCTGGCCACTTGCTGGATCAAAGAAGGGATCTTAAAAATAAAGATAATTTTCAGATTAAAACTATTATCTCTGCTAACTGGCTAAAGAAAAAAAATAGAAATTCTCTATAAAGATCAACTTTTGAAAATAAAGCATTTCATGACTGATAGTACCACTTTCTAATTTGCATATTTTCTAATTTATTCATCACTTGCTCAAATATGCTTTTCCCATTTATTCCTAATTAATACACACTACTAACTTTGTAGTTTTCAGATCTCTTACTTGATGGTAAAATTGTTGATGGCAAAAACTGCTTCTAATTTTAATTTTCTGTCCCAGTCTGTCCTGTACAATGAATAGAAACTGTTGTCAAAGAAAAAAATGGGTTTTGAATTTTGCCTGTAAGAATATTATATCAGTTAATCTGTCTAAGCATTAGGAAGACATAATCTGTAAAATGGACCTGACATTTGGGATTTGTGAGGATTAAATGAATTCATGTCTATGAAATCTCCTGTACATATAATGTGCCTTTTAAAATACTACATTGAGGGCTTCCCTGGTGGTGCAGTGGTTGAGAGTCCGCCTGCCGATGCAGGGGA